>NW_027466960.1:157500-162500 GCF_046128005.1 Genypterus blacodes
CTGAGTGACGACTGACAGCTGGTTGGAGATATGAGGAAACTGTATGACGGTAGATCTGAGCTCACTCACTCAATATCTCATCTGATCACTTTATTGATCAGTGGTTCATGTGTATGTATATTATTATATATGGTCATATATAAAGGATGTACCATCATACACTTTCTTCATATTGTCCGACCCTTTAAGCTTGTAAAGTAGAATATCATTTTACACAAGAAACTTCAATGCAAATGATTCAACAATTTTTCAACACTGACTGGAATTTTATAAAAGGGACGAATTGATTGTTGTGCAATAAATGTGAATGAAACTGTGTTGATCCTGCAGACTCACTGTTCCTCAGAGTAGTGACACACGGCGTCCAGCAGGGGGCAGTGTTCCTCTAACCCAGTGTTTATCAACCTTTTTGGAGCCAAGGCACCTCTTTAACATGAAAACAATCCTGAGGCACACCACCAAAACGTTTGTTGAGGGGGGGGTGCGCTCCGAAATGTGCAGACCGGCAGATCGCGGACTGATCAAGTGAAGTTGGATAATTTCCCACGGCACACCTGACGATCTCTCGCGGCACACCGGTTGAAAACACTGCTCTAACCAATCCAGCCCACCTGTGTTCTACATACATGCTCTGTGTGGTCACGCGGAAGGAAGTGTTGAGGTGTGTGTGTGTGTATAAACTATCTCATCAAAGCTTAATAATCTAGCACAACCTAAACTCTTCTGAACGAAGTGTTTCACTTTCTGTCTTAACGTTACTCACATTTTCATGTGCAATTTACGGTAATGAACCCCCCACACACACACACACACACACACACACACCTGACGTCACCACGGGTCGGCCCCGCCCACAGAGGGAGGGAAGAAAAACAGCGGAAATCCCGAACGCAGGAACGAAACAAAGTTTGGACTTGTTTTTGCCTTCGTTTGGTTTTTAGCGCAAAAACACGAAGTTTGCGGACAAACAAGAACAACAAACAGCTGCCTTTGGTCCGTGAACGCCGCACAGTGAGTCGCTTCCAACGTATAAACTTGATGAAACGTTTAATGAGTTTGAGTCGCAAAAAGTCAATAGACTTTAGTTGTGTGCGTGTGTGTGTGCGTGAGTGTGTGTGTGTTTGAGGGTTAACTAGGGTAAGTGTGTGAGTTTCTGAGGAACATTTTGTGATTAATGAAAAAACTAATATCCTAACAGATATACTTTCCTTTGTTACACATTCTGTTATTTCTCAATAGTTGGTATCGATTGTGTGACGTAATGGTTTGGGTTCTTCCCTCTAACATAAACAAACATTGAACTTCAGCCGCTAAAAAGTGAATTTGGTCTCAAGCATCAAATTCAGTCTTAGATGTTTCAATGTCATCAAGCTGACTCACTTCTTGATCGCACTCCGTCGCCATGGTAACTTTGTTCAGCTCCCTCTCTTACCATCAGGTCTCCTCTCACTGTACACACACAATCACACTGCTAAACTCAATCTTCTGTGTATGAGGAGGTGATCATGTGTGTTTGGTCTGATCTACTTTCTTTCCTTCGTCGCAGCTCAGTGGGAATGTGGATGCTGTCTGTGAAACCACTTTGCTCTCTCTGGATTGTTGTTAAATGTTAATGAATCTCTGCTTAGGTAACACACCCCCACGTAAGACTCCGCCTCCTATCATGACCTCTCAGGCCACGCCCCCTGCAGGGTCTCCAGGTAGAGATCACACACACACACACACACACACACACATCCATTCACAAGTCAACAGTTTTATGGGAGCAGTGGGTTACTGTGTGTGTGTGTGTGTGTGTGTGTGTGTGTGTGTGTGTGTGTGTGTGTGTGTGTGTGTGTGTGTGTGTGTGTGTGTGTGTGTCCTCAGAGTCTCTGCCTCCTGATCGCCTCATCCCGAGCCCTCTGCCAACACGCAGGAACAGGACCTGCTCAGCGTGAGCACACACACACACACACACACACACACACACACACACACTCTCTCTCTCTTTCACACACTTACCACCTGTGTGTGTGTGTCTCTTCCAGGTCGGTTCGAGCAGCAGAGGGTCCCCTCTTCACTGGGGTGTGTAAATACTTTTGTCGCTCCAAAGGCCACGGCTTCATCACGCCATCGGACGGGGGCGACGACATCTTCGTCCACATCTCTGAGTGAGTGTGTGAGTGGGAGGGTGAGGGAGTGATTGGCTTCATGTTTGTAGCGTACAGGCCCTATGTGCTGACGTGTGGATCACGGGTGGATCACGTGTCTTTGGTTGAGCGCTCATTGTTGTTATGAACCTTCATATGCACTCCTGCTCCTAAGTACATTTGAATCTGTTTTGAGTGGTACGCACACATGTATGTAGTATGAGCTGTGGTTGTGGTTCTGTGTCCTGCAGCATGGAGGGTGAACTGGTGCCTCTGCAGGGCGACCAGCTGACCTATAAGCTCTGCTCCCTCCCACCCAAACACCTGAAGATGCAGGCGGTGGAGGTCTCCATCTCTCACCTCACACCGGGGGCCAAGCACGAGACCTGGGGGGGTCAGGAGGTGAAATATTGATCCATGACAGGGGGGGGGGGGGGGGGGGCATCAAAGAAATACTGATCAAGTTTGAAACAACATGAAGGAAAAATGGAAAATATTGAGTTTGACTTTTTCCAGCTTTGAGTTGAAGGGAATTTTATGGTTTGGCTTTGAAGTTTGCACTGAAAAAAATAAAGATTCTATAGAACAAATGAGAAGAATGTGATTTATTCTAGAAAACTAAAATGTTGTCACAATATAATAAACACTGCAGTAATAAAAGGTCCTATTGAAACAAAGCAGCACATCTCATCTCACTGAGTGTGAACACATTTATGTGTAAGAGAATTCAGTCTCTGATGTTTGTTTGTTTTTAACGTCTTTGTCAACATTGTCTGCTCTGTGTGAGCTCTGTCTGCTCTGTGTGAGCTCTGTCTGCTCTGTGAGCTCTGTGTGAGCTCTGTCTGCTCTGTGAGCTCTGTGTGAGCTCTGTCTGCTCTGTGTGAGCTCTGTCTCAGTTGTAGTGGAGCCTTGTGGTGAAGTGAGTCTGCTGCCCTCTGTATTCAGCTGTGATGTCATCAGTTAAACAGCTTTAGTCCTGAACTGAAGTATTTAAGATAAGAACTTTATTTATAATGATAAACTCTGGCAAGCACAGGAATCAAACCCACAACCTCACGCTCAGGCTCAGAGACTCATCAGATTCATTTGGACAACCAACAAAACTGAACTACACACACACACACACACACACACACACACACACACACACACAGAGAGAGAGAGAGAGGACATACAAGAAGCCAATCAGGCGACATCTTACAGAGGGTACAATAACGGCTGATCAATAAATCTGTGATAGCAGACAGCAAAGTGCCGCAGGAACACGCGTGACCTCAGCAGGTTGATTGGTCTACAATCCAATCAGCTGTGTGTGTGTGTGTGTGTGTGTCAGTCTGAGGCCACACACACATTTCTATCCTATAACCTGGTTTATAGCTGCACAGCCTACATGAACCTGTGTGTGCCGTAAATCAGATAAGCTGTTTGCCACAATTACATTACATTACATTACATCACGATCATTTGGCAGACGCTTTTATCCAAAGCGACTTACATTACATTACCACCCTTCACAGAGGGGGGAGCAATTGAGAGTTCAGTGCCTTGCTCAGGGGCACCTCGGCAGGGGCTCGAACCGGCAACCCTCCGGTTCCCAAGCGGAAGCTCTACCCACTGAGCCACTGCCTCCTCGCCAATGTCTCCACGCCGACGCCATGATGTCACCAGGACGTCACCAGCACGAGGCTATACCGTCAGGAGAAGCATGTGTTCATCTGGACACAAGCTGAGGACTGATCAGGCTCAGCCTCAGACCCCAGCAGCATCAGCAGGTGTTTGGTTGCTCGCACACACACACACACACACACACACACACACAGCCCCCCCCCCCTTCACACAGTGGCAGTGGAGTGCTGTACTGTGTTGGAGTGTGTGTGAGTGCGTGTGTGTGCGTGTGTGAGGCTGCACACGGCGTGTCTGTAGCGTGCAGACATCAAGTTATACAGCAGAGGATTGACGGCTGCGCTCAGGTAGAACAACACCAACGCCACCAAGTTAAAGTACTGAGAGAGAGAGTACAACACGTACACAGAGTGTGTGTCTGAGTCTGAGTGTGTGTCTGCAAATCTGTCCTGTGTGTGTGTTTGCTCTCTTTCATCCAGAGTGTGTGTGTTCATCGCTCCTGTCTGCGTCTCAGGGGCGTTGCCGTGGCGATTGATGGTGCGGTTGTCTGCCTGTCTGTGTGTGTTCACGTCTGCTCGGCTGCCTTGAGAAAGTGAGAAGAGGGTTCGCCCGACGTGAAACGGCAGCCAGCACAGCACGAACGCCAAGACGATGACGCCTGGAGGAGAGGAAGAGGCGTGTTTACCGTGTTCAGGCAAGTGTGTGTGTGTGTGTGTGTGTGTGTGTGGGTGTGTAAGTTTGTTTCTCACCCAGCATTTTCATGGTCTGTTTGTGGTTCTGGTCCCTTCGGCTGCTTTGTGGGCGGAGCCACAGCGTTCGTCCAATCAGGCTGTACACTACTCCCAGGATGCCGAGCGGTACCAGGAAGTACAGGTTAGAGAGGACCATCATGGCGGACAGCAGGCCGGAGGAGACGGCGTAGTCGGTGCAGCGGCACTCCCTCCTGTCCGTCCCTCCTTCCTCTCCTCCTCTTCCTCCCCCTTCATCTTCTCTCTGTTCTCCTGTCTTATCTCTCTTCTTCTCTTCTTCTTCTTCTTCTTCTCCCACTCTGTCTAGCTCCTCCCATCCCTTCATCTCTTCTTCTCTCCACTGTATTCCATCCATACCTCCGCCCAGCTCCATCATGAATTCTCCTTCCTGTCCGCTCCATCTGCTCATCCCTCGCTCTTCTGTTCCCACCTCCTCCACTCCGACCATCACCAAAACGGGCGCGGCGCTCACGGCTGCACTCAGCCACAGGCAGCCAAT
>NW_027466960.1:167500-180000 GCF_046128005.1 Genypterus blacodes
TTTGCAAATGTGACTCGACTAATCAAGATGCCCCTGCAGATGTTGACAGATTTACTTGAGTTCTCCAGGTTATCCTTGTGTGTGTGTATGTCTAAGTATTGATTAGCGATCAGTTTGGTCGGTCCAGATGGCGTGTAGCTCGACTAGGTCTGCTATCTCTAATCTGATCAAGTCTTTTTGGAGCAGCATCTGGAGAACGTGAAGGACATATAGACAGCAGACCTGAGTAGTCAGACCTGTGTACTCAGACGTGATTACACATGAGGATCTGATTTGCCTATCAGGATGTAGAGACATGCAGGCTTCAGAGCTCAGGATGCTACAGCATATAAACATATTTGTCATGTTTACATGTCAGTACGGTATTTTAGTTTGGACAGACGGACCTGATTTATATCAAACACCACAGGGTTCATTGTGGCTGTGTGTTTATGTTGCAGTCCTCTGTGTGCTGAGGTTAGGGTACGAGGGGTTAGAGGGGTTAGAGGGGTTAGGTTGGGTTTGAGGGGTTAGAGGTTAGACCCCATTGTGACGTGGGAAGGGTGTAGCAGCACGTGTGCTTCAACACGCTAAGGTACACGTGCATGTATTACTACAATGTACTTTGAGAGACATTTTAGATCAAAATACTGTCCATAAAAAATGCTCCAAAGACACCGTGTTCTAATCTGGTCCTAAAGCTCCAACAGAACCAATGAACTTTCCTAAAACAATTCCGAAACTTTGTTTTCAGATCCACACATACACACACGGTATGACATCACTTCATTTGTGGGTCACATGCCGTGGGCCCTTTACCTTCTTCCTGTTTCATGTCTCCAGCTGTCAGTCCTGTAAAACAACATCAGCAACAACAAAGATTAGAAATCAAACGTGAACTTTAGAACTTCAGTACTTTAGTACGACTTTATTCAAGTACACATTTGACACAGCTGATACTTTCAGTAACTCCACAGCGTTTCGTCCCTGTGGGCCTTAGTTACTGTCGAATCTTTTCTTTATTTCTTTACTTTCTATTCTTTATTTGTTTACGGATCTTTTCATTTTCATTTTCCTTCTTCTTTATCTTAAATTGATTGTGATTGATTGAACTGTTTCTCTCTTCTCCTTTGCTGTCTTCTTTCTTTCTTTTTTGAAAGAACTTAAAGTTTGAAAATACCAAACGAGTACTTTGTGCTGCTAATCCTTGAGGATTTATAGAATATAAACAGTGATTATTTGATGTAACTTTGTTTCTGATGTTACATTATGACATCACATTTATCCTGATCACCAATCAATGATCAATAAACCAGCTGTGACCTGTTTACGTCCATGAAAACATGGAAAACAATGCAATACTGACCCCTAGAGGATTAGTGAGGTAAATACATCGTGTTACCCGGTTCTTTGATAAGAAAGAGAGAAAGAAAGAAAGCGTTGCTCTTTATTCAGTTTCCTGTCCGGTCTGGTCTGGATCAGTCCGGTCCGGTGGATTCCAGCTGTTGACATGCATGTGTGTGTTCTGTAGCTTTCCCAGCATGCCGCTTTGTGCATCATCAGAGACTGGGCGGCCGCCCCGACTGACCGATGTCACATCTGAGCCACAGTGGCGCTCTGGAGGCCATCTAGGCCATCTAGTCCATGTAGTCCATGTTGTCTCTCAGCCACAGGAGTTTGTGATGAAGGAGCCTCTCCTCTCCACCAAGGTGCTGGACCAGTGGACTGGAGGATGGGACACGTATGTGGCCTGCAGCCCCCCAGGGTCCTCAGCCTCAGTGTATCAGCCGTTTCAATACAGTCATCAGTTTCAGAAACGTTCTGCCTCCTGACTCAAGGTGGCGCTCTTGTGCCATATCGTTCTAAAATCTATGACTTATTTCATATAAAACTGAAAAAGGAAAGAAACAGGAAGCAGCAGAGAGCCGCTGACTGCTAATGAAGGCTTCCCACAGAGGGGGCAGGGCTTTGTTTGTGTGTATGGCGAGGAGCAGATGAACAATGGATTCACCTACGCTTTTGTTGATGTTGGTTAAGATGAAGGTGCGATGAACATGACTGACATGTACAAGCTTGTTACACTAGCATGCTAATATGTTAACTATTAGCAAGCTAGAGGGGAAAATGTTGCCATGTTTTTGAACATGCTAAATGCTTCATGCTTACGACCCAAGCTGCACTTTCCCATTTAGTCACACAGGGGCGCTGATTCATCAATCTTTCATCTGCTTGACCGATGACACAATTAGCACCCAGAACGAGTTAAATGTGCTAACATCACACACACACACACACACACACACAGATCTATGTGCCAAATTCTATCAGCAGAATCTATATGTAACATATGATGATGATGACGTTTTCTGTTTTTCAGGCTAACAGTTACCATGGAGACGCTGCAGTCTGTGACTCTGTACGAATCAAACAATGTGAAAGTCTGTATATAAAAAGAAAAGAAATAAATGACTTAACAGATGAAACACACTCCTTTTTCTGTTTAGAGAGGGGGGGGGGGGGCAGAGAGAGGAGGGGGGAGAGAGAGAAAGAGAAAGGAGAGAGATGGAGACGGGGGGTGAGAGAGAGATAGAAGGAGGCCTCTGTCCCTTTATCCCTGCCTGTCTCTCTCTCCGTCTCTCTCTGTGTCTCTGCCTGTCTCTCTATCTTGTCCTCACAGGTTGGGGTAGATCTTATGGACATGGACAGTGTGGACACTTTGGTGTCTGCGTCACTGTCCGTGGTGCTGAAATCAAACATCACGTCTCAAATCACATCTGGACTTTAAAGCTCAATAATAAGATGATGTGGTGTCATTACATCATCACTTCAGTCCCACTGATGAGGATCAGCATTATTATTCACATTCTATTATTCATTAATTGGTAAAATATTATGACTTTCATTGTAATTAAAATGGTCTTCAGAACATCACGTCTGTTCACACTGAGCTGTAACTTCTTCTGTCCTATTGATGCTGGCAGATTATGTATGATTTATTCATATGGATTATTTGATGATGTTATTTTTGTTATGAACACTAAGTTATTACGATGTTTATGTATTTATTTATATGGAACATGTAGCGTTAGACATCAGCAGTCTATCGTTATAGCAGTCAACAAAGCGGTTAGCTCACACCCTCTTGTGGTTAATATTCACGGGAGAACAAATACAGACCGACACCGTCTGGGAACTCAAGAGCGTTTATTTGCGCATGCACGCAGTATAAATCGTGCACGCAGGCACACACGTCACAACAGAAAAATAACGTCATAACATAAAATACAACAACATAACGTCACTGTGTGTGCCACTCAACATGACTTTGCCACTCATAACATCAGATATGTTTAACAGAACACATTTGTATATTCATAGTTTGAATGTATTTATTTTGGTCAGTCGTTGTGTGTGCGCCCCCCTCAGGCCGAACGCGTGATTGGTCCATACAGAGGCAGAGAATCTTCATCCTCTTCCAAACCATCATCCTCCGGTTTCTCCACCACACCAGCTAACGACACACACTTCCGCTTGTGTCATCCAATCGGAGCGCAGAACGCTGCGGCTTATAAACCATCTGCTGCTGCGTTTCCGCTCACTGATCTGACCGAGCTGCGGCACCGTGAAGATGGCGGCCCGGGTAAGACGTCTCTCTGTTTCCTCTCTCTCACGCAGGGCTCATGATGCGACAAACATCAGGGTGGACAAATGTGCCGCGTGTCCTCTGTGCCTGAAGGTCACATCCGCTTGTTTATGATCCGTAAATGATTCTGCGTGTGTCGCGAATAACGGATTACATAATCCCTCTGTCATCTGTCCTCACTGTCCTCCGTCTGTCTGTGCGGGAGGACGGAGGATGTCCCCTTGATGTCTCCTTGAGCCTTCTGCAGCTTAGAGTCTCAGCACCGAGGCCGGGGGGGGGGGCGGGGTCAATGGGATAAACACGTCAATAATCTATTTAATTCATACCTATTAATATGAATGTGTATACAAATAACAATATTGAAAATCAACACAAATTCAAATATGATAAAAATGTAATTGGATCACGTTGTAATCATTATTTTAAGCAATAAAAGAATGACATATGATAACACATATATATGTCAAATATACAGTATATATATATATATGTTTAATCTTTGATCTGTCAGAATCATGTGAATAGTATTTATTTTAAATAATTACATTGTTCACAATAAACAGCATTAGATCAATAACATTATTGTCTTGGTGGAAATCTGCCTCCCCCTCTCTCTCTCCCCCCCCTCTCTCTTTCCCTCTCTCTGTCTCTCTGTCTCTCCCCCCTCTCTCTCCCTCTCTTTCTCTCTAACCCTAACCCTGTTAGATTGTTAGGTTGTATCTCTGTTAGGTTGTCAGGCTGTATCTCTGTTAGGTTGTCAGGTTGTATCTCTGTTAGGTTGTCAGGTTGTATCTCTGGTAGGCTGGTCGGTTGTCAGGTTGTATCTCAGTCAGGTTGTCAGGTTGTATCTCTGTTATGTTGTCAGGTTGTATCTCTGTTAGGTTGTCAGGTTGTATCTCTGTTAGGTTGTATCTCTGTTATGTTGTCAGGTTGTATCTCTGGTAGGTTGTCAGGTTGTATCTCTGTTACATTGTTAGGTTGTATCTCTGTTAGGTTGTCAGGTTGTATCTCTGGTAGGCTGTTCGGTTGTCAGGTTGTATCTCTGTCAGGTTGTCATGTTGTATCTCTGTTAGGTTGTCAGGTTGTATCTCTGTTAGGTTGTATCTCTGTCAGGTTGTTCGGTTGTTAGGTTGTATCTCTGTCAGGTTGTTGTGTTGTATCTCTGTTAGATTGTTAGGTTGTATCTCTGTTAGGTTGTCAGGTTGTATCTCTGTTAGGTTGTCAGGTTGTATCTCTGTTAGGTTGTCAGGTTGTATCTCTGGTAGGCTGTTCGGTTGTCAGGTTGTATCTCAGTCAGGTTGTATCTCTGTTATGTTGTCAGGTTGTATCTCTGTTAGGTTGTCAGGTTGTATCTGTTAGGTTGTATCTCTGTTATGTTGTCAGGTTGTATCTCTGTTAGGTTGTCAGGTTGTATCTGTTAGGTTGTATCTCTGTTATGTTGTCAGGTTGTATCTCTGGTAGGTTGTCAGGTTGTATCTCTGGTAGGCTGTTCGGTTGTCAGGTTGTATCTCTGTCAGGTTGTCATGTTGTATCTCTGTTAGGTTGTCAGGTTGTATCTCTGTTAGGTTGTATCTCTGTTATGTTGTCAGGTTGTATCTCTGTGAGGTTGTATCTCTGTTATGTTGTCAGGTTGTATCTCTGTTAGGTTGTATCTCTGTTATGCTGTCAGGTTGTATCTCTGTGAGGTTGTATCTCTGTTATGTTGTCAGGTTGTATCTCTGTTAGGTTGTATCTCTGTTAGGTTGTATCTCTGGTAGGTTGTCAGGTTGTATCTCTGTTACGTTGTTAGGTTGTATCTCTGTTAGGTTGTATCTCTGTTATGTTGTCAGGTTGTATCTCTGTCAGGTTGTATCTCTGTCAGGTTGTATCTGTGTTAGGTTGTTAAGTTGTATCTGTGTTAGGTTGTTAAGTTGTATCTGTGTTAGGTTGTTAAGTTGTATCTCTGTTAGGTTGTCAGGTTGTGTCTCTGTTAGGTTGTTAGGTTGTATCTCTGTTATGTTGTCAGGTTGTATCTCTATTAGGTTGTATCTCTGTTAGGTTGTCATGTTGTGTCTCTGTTAGGTTGTTAGGCTGTGTCTCTGTTAGGTTGTATCTCTGTTACGTTGTTAGGTTGTATCTGTGTTAGGTTGTTAAGTGGTATGATTGAGGCTGATTAGAAAGATGCAGATAGAAATGAAAAGGGGAGTTTGACTCACAGCTTAGAGTTTCATAACAATGGCATACTTTAATGTTTTTAATGGATCCTTAGAAAACACATCACATCCACTTCACCTGTTTGGTGTGTGTGTGCAGTCCTGAGTCTTAGACATCAGGACTGAGCATTAGTGTTCCTGCTGTGAGGATCTGAGCTCCGTGCTTCATCAGGCAGGCTTCAACACAAAACCACCAAGGCCCCAGAACATGAATAATTAACAGAGGAATATTTAGAGCTGAGGGAGAGACGCAGGGCGTGGCCCAGTCGTTATGTGTCACATCCCTTCGATCAGCTGGACTTTGCTGTTACTAACTCACCATGTTCAGGAGGCCATGTGAGGCCAGCACACACTGGTGTCATACACTAGTTAAGACGTTTACATGTCTGAACGCATGCATCATAGTATGTAGTATAGTATAATCACGTGATCTCAGTCTATTGTGCAGGCAGGCCTCCATGGAGCCACAGCAGCGTTTGGCTCCTTCCATCCTCTGCATCATCAGTATTGATCGAGTCCCTGAAAGCATTCTTCCTCCTCTGTTACTGCAGGAATCACACTCACACACGTGTGTATGTAGGATAATCAATATATATTAATACGGGTTAAAGTCAAGAAACTGTTTCATCCAGTAGATGCCTTCATTCATCTTTGATATTATACCATGTTTCTTTAAATCTTGGTGTTTCACCTCAGTGAGATCAGACGACGGAGGAGAGAACTGGGCCAGACTCCAACGCTGCAGTGCTGCAGTGTCTCTCTCTCTCTCTCTCTCTCTGTCTCTCTCTCTCTCTCTCTCACTCTCTCTCTCTCTCTCTCTCTCTCTCTCTCTCTCTCTCTCACACTCTCTCTCTCTCTCTCTCTCTCTCTGTCCCTCTCTCTCTCTCTCTCTCTCTCTCTCTCTCTCTCCCTCTCTTCCTCGCTCTGTCTCTCTCTCAGCATAGTGTTAGGCTCAGATTTAGGTTTAGGTTGAGGCTTAGGTTTAAGGCCATGTTACTTTTTAGCAAGGCATCATTAACAGCCGAAGTGAAGTAGATTCCACTCATTCCCTGGTTGACGTCACACTCACCTGACTCACTGCTTCCTTCTCCAGCAGGGGGCAGTAGAAACAGCGTGTAACTCTCTTTCAGTCCTGTTATTTTTACTTGTTTCCCAGATCTTTGTGGTGGAGTTGTCCCAGTAAAGTCACTAAAGTGGGATCTGGACGTAGCCTCTAAATGATCTGGATCATTCTGAGTTTGCACCATGCCTGCCCTCATGTTGTTGCGTTCATGTGCTCACTGGTTGTGTTAGTTGAGGTTGGCTTTGCGGATGTGAGGTTCAAACCTATCGCCACAGAGCCACAGTGGTTTTCTGTGAGCTGGATTTATGCTTGTGATTTATTTATTGCTGAATGCAGTTTCCATGGTTACCCCTTCATGTGCTGCAGGGACGTTGCTGTCATCCTCGTCTCCCTGCAGCAACGGCCTTCTAATGCCTCAACATCTGGCTCATAAGACCACAATTCATCACCAGTTGTGTTTCCAAAACCAGTGAATCTAAATCAAAATACCCAAAATCTGTGCTAGAAAATAATAGCTTCAAGCCAACCTGATGGACTTTTTATTTTTGCTATTTGTTTTTGATGATCTTCATCTTCTTCACCTCTGACCCTTGTGTGTTCCTCTGTCAGTGTATTAGTCTGTAGATGTTTGCTTCTCTTCCGGTCTGTATCTTAGGGATTCATGTTGTCTTTAAATGCTGGTAACACTTTCACACTCCTCCTCTTCCTCCTCCTCTTCAGACGATGCAAGCGGCACGATGCCCGACAGACGAGCTGTCTCTGACCAACTGTGCTGTGGTCAGCGACAAGGATCTTCAGTCAGGACAGTGAGTTTTCATCATCATCATCATCATCATCATCATCATCATCATCTCCACCTCCATTCAGCTATAAACACTTTTTAGTTTGTAATTTCTAATGGCACTGCAGGCAGGCCAGCGACTGTTTCTTCATATGTGATAATGGTGTGCTGTTGTCCGTCTGCAGACATGTGACAGTGAAGACCACGCCCAACCACAGGTTTGCATTCACAGTCAAAACTCACCACACGGTGGTGCCAGGAACCATCGCCTTCAGCCTGCCCCAGGTACACACACACACACACACACACACACACACACACACACACACACACACACACACACACACACACACACAGTGTCATGTCTCTGTCCTTGTCTCTTCAGAGGAAGTGGGCCGGTCTGTCCATCGGTCAGGAGGTTGAAGGTAACAAACTCAGTTAAAGATTCTTGCTCTGATGAAGATCAAACTTCACTTCCTGTGTGAGAACTAAACAGACGAATGTGTCCTCAGTGTGTAACTACACCTTCGATAAGTCCAAGCAGTGCATCGGTGCCATGACCATCGAAATCGACTTCCTGCAGAAGAAGAGCACCGACTCCTCCCCTTATGACTCAGACAAGATGGCTGCCGAGTTCATCCAGCAGTTCAACAGCCAGGCGTTCTCCGTCACGCAGCAGGTGAGTGAGCGTTGTGCCTGATGGGGGGGAGGGTGTCTCTGAGCCTTCATCATTCTCCTCCTCCTCTTTCAGTTGGTCTTCAGCTTCTGTGATAAACTCTTTGGCCTGGTGGTAAAGGACATCGAGGCGATGGACGCCAGCATCCTGAAGGGCGAGCCGGCCACTGGGAAACAGAAACAGCAGAAGGTAGCGGCGCATGGACACACACCTGCTGATGTCACACACCTGCTGATGTCACACACCTGCTGATGTCACACACCTGCTGATGTCACACACCTGCTGATGTCACACACCTGCTGATGTCACACACGTGGGCATGTTGTTACACACAAAGATATTAGAGATCCAAACTGAGCTGTTCACGTAGCCCTGTGTGTGTGTGTGTGTGTGTGTGTGTGTGTGTGTGTGTGTGTGTGTGTGTGTGTGTGTGTGTGTGTGTCTGTGTGACAGATCGAAGTGGGCCTGATGGTGGGAAACACTCAGGTGGTCTTCGAGAAGGCAGAGAGTTCCTCCCTCACGCTCGTCGGTATGTTTCTCATTTATTGCCTCACTCTGGAATATTTCCCATAATTCCTCAATTTCCTCTCTGTTGATTATTGATTATTGATCATAAACGTCCGTGGTGTTTCTTAAACTTGGATATGAACTCTCCAGGGAAAGCAAAGACCAAAGAGGCACGACAGACCATCATCAACCCAGAATGGAACTTTGAGAAGATGGGAATCGGAGGTCTGGATAAGGAATTCTCCGACATTTTCCGCCGAGCGTTCGCTTCCCGAGTCTTCCCTCCGGATATCGTGGAGCAGATGGGTGAGGACCTTTGTCTGTTTCATTCAGATGTTCAGCTGAATGAAGAAAGTCCTTGAATATTCCACGACAATGAAACCATAGAAACAGACACACCACCCATAAGTAACATCAACCAATCATAGTGCTCCCAAACATCAAATATATAGATATATAGATTTATAGAATTTGCTCTGGTCCTTGGTGCGTACATAAAACATATAAAAAGACAATAAGAAACAACATTTAAAAACAACATATAAGAACAGCAGCTCTGCGAATAATTCAATTAAAAATACATTCAATGAAATAAATTAACTAAAGGTATATAGATATAAAGACGTATAGATATAAAGGTATAAAGACATAAAGATACAAAGGTATATAGATATAAAGGTATAAAGATAAAAAGGTATAAAGATATATTGATATAAAGGTATATAGATATGAAGGTATATAGATATAAAGGTATATAGATATGAAGGTATATAGATACAAAGGTATATAGATATAAAGGTATAAAGATAAAAAGGTATAAAGATATAAAGGTATATAGATATAAAGGTATATAGATATGAAGGTATATAGATATAAAGGTATAAAGATAAAAAGGTATAAAGATATAAAGGTATATAGATATAAAGGTATATAGATATGAAGGTATATAGATATAAAGGTATATAGATATGAAGGTATATAGATATAAAGGTATATAGATATAAAGGTATATAGATATGAAGGTATATAGATATAAAGGTATATAGATATAAAGGTATATAGATATACAGGTATATAGATATGAAGGTATATAGATATAAAGGTATATAGATATAAAGATATATAGATATAAAGGTATATAGATATGAAGGTATATAGATATGTATATTACTCAGTAAGATATATTGTTCTTTCACTTCCTGTAATTTAAATTCACCCAAACTGGGAATCAGGATCATGAGGTTTTTATGAGGTTGAGAGTCCTGAACAGAGCCTGACTCTCTACAGAGCAAACCTATCTGCTGCTCTATGCTGGAAAACTCCATGGTAGAGTGACATCACAGACTCAAGATAGAGCATCAGCTTCAGTTCCACTTTTCAGAGCAATCTCAAGAAGTGCTGTAGGTCCTCTGAGATGTAGGTCCTCTGAGATGTAGGTCCTCTGTAGATGTAGGTCCTCTGAGATGTAGGTCCTCTGAGATGTAGGTCCTCTGAGATGTAGGTCCTCTGAGATGTAGGTCCTCTGTAGATGTAGGTCCTCTGAGATGTAGGTCCTCTGTAGATGTAGGTCCTCTGAGATGTAGGTTCTCTGTAGATGTAGGTCCTCTGAGATGTAGGTCCTCTGTAGATGTAGGTTCTCTGTAGATGTAGGTTCTCTGTAGATGTAGGTTCTCTGTATATGTAGGTCCTCTGTAGATGTAGGTCCTCTGTAGATGTAGGTCCTCTGAGATGTAGGTTCTCTGTAGATTAGAAGTGTTTCACAGCTGCATTTATGTTTTTGATCTGTTTGTCTACATTCATAAAGGTTCAGCTCAGTCTGCTTCATCAGAAACATTGTATCTGAAATGTATGGATCATTGATTACTTATTGACATTCTGGTTCTTCATCAATCATTTCATTTGATTTCCCTCTTTTGTTTCCTCTGTTTGCATCTTTGTCCCGACTTCTTTTCTTTTCTTTTCTTTTCTTTTCTTTTCTTTTCTTTTCTTTTCTTTTCTTTCCCACAGTCCTCTCCCTGCATCCCTCCTGTCTTCTAATCTGATCTTCTTGTGGCTCCTTCCCTTCTCCCCTTCCTCTTTGGTGGCGTGTTTCAGGATGTAAACACGTGAAAGGCATTTTGCTGTTCGGACCTCCAGGCTGCGGTAAGACGCTGATGGCTCGACAAATCGGCAAGATGCTCAACGCGCGAGAGCCAAAGGTCGTCAACGGCCCTGAGATCCTCAACAAGTACGTGGGAGAGTCTGAGGCCAACATCCGCAAACTGTTTGCGGACGCGGAGGAGGAGCAGAAGAGGGTGAGACGCCGCGCAGGGTCGGATTCAGTTTGGTTCATTTTGACGCAGCAGATACCAGATGTAGCTCTGCCTTCTCCTCAGCTCGGAGCAAACAGTGGTCTCCACATCATCATCTTTGATGAGCTGGACGCCATCTGCAAGCAGAGAGGCACGGGCGCCAGCAGCACGGGCGTGCACGACACCGTGGTCAACCAGCTGCTGTCCAAGATCGATGGCGTGGAGCAACTGAACAACATTCTGGTCATCGGTAGGTCATCACACAGACGTGGGCGTTTATGAGGGGCAGACTGATAAATCACATTCAAAGCACATGAGACCAGATTTTATTTTTATAGCTATAAAATATTAATCACTATAATCAGGAAAACGTAACAAAACAGTTGATTAAGGGGAAAAGACCATAAACCAGACTGTCCACTGAGTGGCGCTGTAGCACTGCGCAAATGGAAGGGACAGGAGCATCCAGCTCCTCTCACCCAGAGATAGAGCTCCACAGAGAGGCAGAGCAGTAAACAGAGCTGCAGGTCTGCTCTCCTCTGGACCAGGCTGATAGAAAGAGAAACTTCCATGCCCGTCTGCAGTTCAGATGCTGCATAGCTCCTCTGATGATGTCTGTTTTTTTCCTCCACTCCAGGTATGACCAACAGGCCGGACCTCATCGACGACGCCCTGATGAGGCCCGGAAGGTTTGAGGTCAAAATGGAAATTGGTAAGCATGCAGAACTGAGACACTGAAATGAAACTATCACCCCTCTGTGCTTTGGGTTTCCCGTTCACTGCTCACTGTATAAGTCAGAGTATGACCTCGCACCCCACAGGCCTCCCTGATGAAAAGGGGCGTGTCCAGATCCTGACCATCCACACCAACAAGATGCGAAACTTTAATCTGCTCGCCATTGATGTCAACATCAAGGAACTTGCAGCCGACACCAAGAACTACAGCGGCGCTGAGCTGGAGGGTCTGGTCAGGGCCGCCCAGTCCACCGCCATGAACAGACACATCAAGGTCAGCAAAGTCAGCGTCCTCCTGTTGAGCTCAGTCGTCAGAGGAGCTGGTCCACATTGACTGGATCAGACCATGTTGTGTCTCCATCACCAATAAAAACTCCTCAAAATAGGAATGATGTCCCCATGAAACTCGCTCAGTCACAACAAAATACAATGAAAATGCTCAATACTGCAGATACAAGAAGAGTTTCCAGCAAAATAGTCAGAATTTACTACGGAATAACCAAACAAACACAAAGACCAATCGAGCAACCAAGTAGCAACAGCACCCAAAAACCCTTGAGTAACCACACTAGCAAACGTAGCATCGACTTAGTAGGCACATACTAACTAACTAATGCAAGTCAGTGGAAGATG
>NW_027466960.1:185000-187500 GCF_046128005.1 Genypterus blacodes
GAGTACAGAGTGACTAAGTTCCTGTCTCTGCTGAGAGACGAGGGCGCGTGAGTACAAACTAACTCTTCACATCCTCACTGCGTCTTTGTAACTCAATCCTGTCAGCACATCAGAGCTGAGTCTGAACCTGCAGACACACGAATGGTTGCGGGTTTGAAGCCCTTTTACCTCGTCACAGAGTGCAATAACAGTGACATCATCATCTTCATCCTTTGTGTTGCTCCTTATAGCGCCCCCTACAGGCCCTCATTATCTCTTATCTCTTATCTTCTTAAGTGAAGACGTTTGTCCAGATAAAATGTTCACAATAACAAACATTTTCTAACAAACCTTTGACGTTAATGAATTTATTTTACAATCACCAGGTTGAATGAAGGCGATCAAATCCGAATTTAAGTGGTCAATCACGCTGGCTGTGTGCTGGTAAGGTCAACAACAAACCAATGAGACCTAGTTAGCACTTAGCTATTAGCATCCAGTATCCTATTCACCATGAAACATAGTGGAGTCCAAGAGTGGTGACAGAGTGGTGATAGAGTGGTGATAGAGTGGTAACAGAGTGGTGATAGAGTGGTGATAGAGTGGTAACAGAGTGGTGACAGAGTGGTGATAGAGTGGTGATAGAGTGGTAACAGAGTGGTAACAGAGTGGTGATAGAGTGGTAACAGCTGTATTCAGATTATAATCAGAGTTTATCTCATCCCCTACTGTTTCCTCACCTCATGGACTTTGTTTCATTCTGTGTTTTATTTCCACTGGTGCAAAATGTAAAGAATCAGATGATTGAGGGGACTTTCAGGATCCCTGAAATGAAAACCATAATCCAGACTGTCCACTGAGAGGCACTCAGGAGGATAGCTACTGTCCGCACACAGAGGAAGTCCCTCCCCTCTGCCTCTTGGTGGCAGAGCTTTGTAAAGCTCCTCTCACCCAGAGACAGAGCTCAACAGAGAGGCAGAGCAGCAAACAGACCAGGCTGCTAGAAACCAGCAGAGCTTCCCCGGTAAAGGTCAAAGGTCACATGGACACTAAAGGCCTGTTAGCACATCTGAGCGGAAGTTAGACTCTGATACATGTTTGGAGAGGGACTGAACCATCTGACTGAGAATGTTCCACATTTATCACACACCAGGTATTAGATGAGATGCTGACTGGCAGAGAGCTCAGCAGAAGAAGAAACAAAGTGAGAGTTTCTTTCCAGGCCAAAGTGGTTCATCTTAGTACAAATTATTGGAGAGTAACGCACATGTAAAAGTACAGGCAGTAATGAGTCCAGGCTCCGCCTCCAAGCTCCGCCTTCTGCTCCAGCCTGTCCACTGTCCATGTGTAAATGACGTCACCAGTATAAGTTTGATCAGTGAGCTGAAAGATGAAGATCAGGACGATCCACAACAATTGTTGAAATAAATGAATTGCTTGTTTGCGTAAACTCAACACTGAAACACTGAGCTCCAGTTTTGTTTCATTCATTCATTTGTGAAATTAAATAATAATAAATGAATTAAGATATTTTAGTTTTTTGTCTTTAAGTAAACAATCAAGTAACCATGACAACACAGTGTTTGTGATCAAGTCTTTGTCCTCAGATCAAATTTGTGTTCTAATTTTTCATGTGTTCGACTCCCTGTGGGGCCCCCAACCACATGTTGGACGTCGGGTTTGTTTTGTCTCAGATTATTTTGGGTTCATCTGTTTTCAGAACCATTGATCAGAGCTAAAGTCATTGATTACTGTATTTATGATTGTCAATAATCCCCTTTCACGGTTTCATCCGCCTTTGGTTTTGTTTTTAGCGACCGCAGCTTCTATGAGTAGACCAGCGACCGACGGAGGAAGAAGCTGCCATCGCTCCACCACACGAGGAAGAGGAGGAGAGACGTCTTCGTCTTCCTCCTGCTCCATCCAGTTCCTCTTCATGCCAGCATGTTTCAGCCTCCACCTCCTCCTCTTCATTGCCTGTTCTTACCAACAGATCACCACTGGAAGCTGTGTGTGTTGCTGCTGTGCTGTAGTCATGTTAGTGTTTCTGCTATCAAGCTGTGTAACAAACAAACAAACGTGTCTGAAGCTCTATTAACCTCAATGGACAAACAAAGTGTGTGAATGTGTCAGTGACGGAGTGTGTGTGTGTGTACTCATCTATATTCTGAAGTAACTTGATCGTTCCTATTACTACTTTGTCTTGGTTTTTGCTGCTTGTTTAGGTGGTTGTTGTGCTGATGGAGCTTCGGGGGTTAAATGTGTTAGTGAAGTACTTAGTGGCTGTAAAAACGCTGAAATAAACGTCTGTACATAAAATATAAATATAGACAAGAATTAGTATCATCAAACCTCCAGATATCAGTGTGAGTGTGTGTGTGTGTGTAGTGACATGGAGACGTCAGTGTGTAGCTATGACATCATCAGTGTTTGAAAATATTCTGCTTCCCTTAAATGAAATGACTGAACTTTAGTTCTTAAGTCAGCAGATTTTCGTGTTAAGTGTGTGTGCGTGTTTGAA
>NW_027466960.1:192500-207500 GCF_046128005.1 Genypterus blacodes
TCATCATCCTCATCATTCTTGGGCCACTGAATGTAGGAGTAAGTTAGTAACTAAAGTTTAATATCTGCCAACTTTCATAGACTAAATGAATAAAGAATAAAATGATGACATCATCACTCAAAGGATCTGGTTTGTGCTTTGGGATCATTCCCATAAAAAAAAAAGCTCCAAAGTGACTGAAGTATCATTATTTTAAACTTTAAAACAAATGGAAATGTCCAGTTCAAGTTGATTGATTGATGAATAACTGTAGTTTTGTTGCCTGTTGTCATGGAGATCAGGTCTCTCAGTCCACTGACCCCATCGTCACGCTGAGCTTCAAAAGATAACAATGTTAGTTAAGACGCAACTTTGACTGAGGTCACAAACTTGCTGCAGGAAGTGGCCATGGCAGCCTTCTGTCTCATTCTGGCTGACGAGTGTTGGCAGACATTGTCAGAGGGCGGCCATCTTGTTTTTCTGTTTTCTGTTTCTCATGTGCTTGGTGGTTTGTTCCACAGGAAAGAAGGAGGCGGAGCTCTTACATGGACACACCGGCCGAAGGACTTCATCCTCCTCTTCCTCAGACACACGAGTCTTCAGTGTGCTAGAGTGGGAAAACAAAACCATCTTCCATGATCACATATCTCCATTTACCTCAGGGATCTTCTCCCGCTGCCTTCCTCCTCCTCTACCTCCTCCACTGCCTCTTCTTCCTCTAACAACCCGCTGACTGAACAAAAACACACCTGACCTCAGGCCTGCCCTCATTGTGACAACCGGCATCCCCCGTCTCCTGAACCAGCAATGACCTGCGACCTCCGACCTTAGTACCTCACACACTTGGCTTCCATAAACTCTGATCAAGAAACTTTCCACAAACTGTGCAACACTCTTCTTCCTGGTTTGCCTTGGAGGCAGCAGCAGCAGCTCCACCTGAGCCGGAGCATCAACCTCAGCCTCCACTCACCTCCGCTGGCCTCCAGAGAAGCCGGGACCCCAGTGGACCACCTGAAGATTCCTTGGGGCAAACTTTACAGAGAAGGAAAGACGGAGAGAAGATCTTACAGGAATGTGAAGAGGGAAAGAAGGGAATAAAGAGGAGTGGAGAGAAGGATGCAGTGGTGAGTTTCTTCTTGTTGTGTGGTTTGCTTGAAGAGAAGGTGTGAGATGTTTTCATGCTGTGATGGAGCTGCGACCCTCAGGTTTAAAGCCTCAGGAGTCAATCTGAACTGTAACGTTTCAACACTGGACAGAGATAGTTCACTGTTTTATCTGACTCCATTCATAAACAAGAATGGCACTGTGATGCTAATTTAGCTCTAAAGAGAGGCAGGGCACAACAGAAGTGAGATGAATGGTGGATAGTTTACTAACATGAGCTGATAGCTGACACTACAGTTACAACAGCTGAGGGAATGTAAAACAAGATCTCAAAATAAACCAGATAAACAAACCAGGTAATGGGGTCAAAAAGAAGAGAAGAATGGAAAAGCAAGTAGAGAGAAAGAAAGAGCAAGAGAAGGAAAGGATCAGGGCGACAGAAGAGCCAAGGAGGCAGAGCCCCAGGTAGAAGAGCAGGAGGTAGAAGAGAATATAGAAGAGCAGAAGGTAGCAGAGCAGAAGGAAGCAGAGCAGAGCAGAAGGTAGCAGAGCAGAAGGAAGCAGAGCAGAAGGAAGCAGAGCAGAAGATAGCAGAGCAGAAGGAAGCAGAGCAGAAGGTAGCAGAGCGCAGATAGAAGAGAGAGCGCCCTTTTCACAATGTCCTCTTAAATACCCATATCCTGTACATTTACATACTTTTGCCACAAACCAATGAAAGACTGTCACATGGGTTCTTTGGCGCACCCTCGCTACAGAATGAGCTGTGTGAGTGTATGCACCACTCTGTCTCCTCCTCTAGAGGGCAGTGGATTGAGACAACATTCCTTCACCATTTTCCTATCATGCCGCCCTCCGTGTGACGGCGAGGTGTGAGGAGAGCTCTGAGAACATTGTTGGACCATGCGGCATTCCTTTCTGAGGTCAAAGCATCATCCTTGGCCTTTTATGTTGAAGTTAAGATGAGGTTAGCGCTGAGATCCCTTTACAGTCTCTACATACAAACTGGACAACAACAGAGCCAAGCACAGTTACATGAACACAGGAACACAACTTAAAAATGGCTTCATTTTGAGACGACCACAGAGGTTTAAAGCCAACAGGCCCGCTTCTGTGTCGTGTGCAACAATTCTGAAGTCCATTTTGGTCATACAACATCAAATTGAATCACAATCCCACACACTCTCAGTAAACACACACACACACACACGCACACACACACACCCCGTCTTCACTGTGACTCATACATGTTTCAGCACTGCTATTGAAATTCTGCTCACATCACATCCCATAACTTCTGCTTTGTGTTGCCATGGCGATGCACAGCCTTCCCTTGCCACCTGTGGCTCACATACGCAGTGATGTAAAGAATACAGAGCCTGCAGCGACCAATCACATCCTAGACGGTGTGTGTGTGTGTTACATACATGACTAACTGACCTAGTTTTTCTGCTGCCGCATTAAAGGGCAAATCAGGCAACGCCACGCCTGAATGTGATCTAAGTATCTGTGTGTGTGTGTGTGTGTGTGTGTGTGTGTGCAGATTCGCATGTGTCTGTGTGTGCAGGCTCGCATGTGTCGGTGTGTGTGTCTGTGTGTGTGTGTGCAAGCATCGGTGTGTCTGTGGGTGTGTCTGTGTGTGTGTGTGTGTTTGCTTGTATTTGTGTGTGTGTGTGCATGTGTTTATGTGCTTATGGTTGGTGTGTGTATGTGTGTGCGTGTGTGTGTGTGTATGTGCACGTGTGTGTTTGTGTGTGTGTGAGTATGTGCACAGCAAGAAGGTTCATTCATCTCCCTCATATTAACCCTTTCAGTTCTGTCATCATTGTTCTCTCTCCAGCTGCAAACACAACATTTGTGTTTTGTTTGTGTTTGTTTGTCTTTTGATGTGAATCAAGCCTTTCCTCATAAAGTCAGAGTGAGTGTTTGCGAACATCACACATCTAGAGAGAGGAAGGAGGGAGGAGGGAAAGAGAGACGGAGCCAGGTGCTTTGTTATTGTGATAAATTAGCATATTGTTAATCAAAGTACTATAGGGCTAGATGAAGACAGAATCTTTTTACTTTAACTTCCTTTAACTTCAGGAAAGGAAGGGGCATTAAGAAACAGGTGAAAGAGATTAACGAATGGAAGGACAGAAGAAGGAATGAACAGAAAGACTGGAAGACAAAAGGAGGAAATGATCAGGGAAGAAGAAAGATTCATTTTGTATTCATGGTTTTAATCTTCAAAGTGACTAAGAACTGCAAAATATCTCCAGTTATGGGTACAAAGTAAAACAACCTGAAGATGTAACTGAGTACTGTAGTAGAGTAAAGGTCCAGTGGGGTCAGATGAGGTCACATGTGGTTGTTGTTTTGGTGCCATCTGCTGTTTATGACATTAAACTGCAGGCTCAGACCTTCAGGACTTATAAATATATAGCTTTTCAATATCCTGTCTCTCTCTCTTCTCCCTCTCTCTCTCTCTCCTCCAGCGGCCTCTTCCTTCCAGTGATGCCCCACCCTCCATGCACCTGTCAGCCAATCACAGCTCAGATTCACATCTCTCTGTCAGGTGAAAGCTGAGCTGGCTGGTGAGGGCGTGGCCCTCCTCTCTGTCCTCTGATTGGCTGCTTGATGGGACTGAGGCTGCATGGAGCTAATGTTCACCAAGCAGCAGAGCAACGCATCATCGTTGGGAGACGACAAACGGTGTGTGTGTGTGTCTGTGTGTGTGTGTGTGTGTGTGTGTGTGTGTGTGTGTGTGTGTGTGTGTGTGTGTGCTCACTTTAAAGTGCAAAGATCTTTTTTAGATTATGGAACCTAGAAAGTAAAAGATATAACCTTACAGTAAATCTCTCCGTCTCTCTCTCTGTCTCGCTCTCTCTCTTTCTCACTCTGTCTGTCTCTCTCTCTCTCTCTCTCTCTCTCTCTCTGTCTCTCTCTCTCTGTCTCTCTCTCTCTGTCTCTCTCTCTCTCTCTCTCTCTTTCTCACTCTGTCTGTCTCTCTCTCTCTCTGTCTCTCTCTCTCTGTCTCACTCTGTCTGTCTCTCTCTCTCTCTCTCTCTCTTTCTCACTCTGTCTGTCTCTCTCTCTCTCTCTGTCTCTCTCTCTCTGTCTCTCTCTCTCTCTCCTCGTCTCTGTCTCTCTCTCTCTCTCTCTCTGTGTCTCTCCCTCGCTCTCTCAGGTCTGCTGATGGACCGAAGAGGAAGAGGAAGACCAGTCAGTGTTCAGTGAAGAGTATGTCTGGTGAGGGACCCCTGCTGTGGCTCAGACCAGTGATTGATGACTTTGTAGGATGATAAATGTGTGTTTAAGCGTGTTAAATGAAAAGATGTTTTGTATTTTATATTTTTATATATTTCTTTCAAGTAAGAATCATTTATTTGTAAACATTTATATTTATAATTTAACAAATATTGAGTCGTCTCTCAAACTTCAGATCTTTGGATTTTGCATAATTTTCTTCTTTTTTCAATGCAGAAAAGTCAACAAATGAAGATCATTAGATAATTCCATCTCCATGGAAACAATGGAGCTTCATTGATAACGCATCACCTCCTCCTCTTCCTCCCCCTCCTCTTGCTCTTCCTCCTCTTGCTCCCCCTCCTCTTGCTCTTCCTCCTCCTCCTCTTGCTCTTCCTCCTCTTTCTCCTCCTTCTCTTGCTCTTCCTTTTTCTTCCTCCTCCTCCTCAACCTCTTTCTTCTCCTCCACTTGCTCTTCCTCTTCCTCCTCTTTCTTCTCCTCCTCTTGCTCCTCCTCGTCCTCTTTCCTCTCCTCTTGCTCCTCCTCGTCCTCTTTCTTCTCCTCTTGCTCCTCTCCTGTTTCCTCCTGTTATTCATTCCTCGTCTGTCGTTCTGGGTCTGGTGTCTTTCTCACACCATCCTGTCCTCCTCCTCCTCCTCCTCCTCCTCCTCTTCTTCAGCTCTCAGCGTCTCTGTCCCAGGTTACGTCCCCAGCTACCTGGAGAAGGACGAGCCCTGTGTGGTTTGTGGGGACAAAGCCACCGGCTACCACTACCGCTGCATCACCTGTGAGGGCTGCAAGGTAAAGCAGCTGCAGGGCGGAGCCTAACCAGCTCAGCTGTGTGTGTGGAGCTCAGTGTGTGTGTGTGTGTGTTAGCACAGTGCGAGCAGCCTGCTAGCTATCAGGACCACAGACCTCTGATGAAAGGTCAAAGGGCTGCGACCCTAAGGAAGGGGTCAAGAGTGAGACGAAGATTCTATTGTGAGTGTGATTCTAAATGTGGGGCGGAGCTTCACAAAGCAGGAACCTCATGACATCATCCTGCAGTCAGACTCAGCTGTACCTCATGATCGCTTCTCTTCCCCCTGCAGGGTTTTTTCCGTAGAACGATCCAGAAGAACCTCCACCCGTCATATTCCTGTAAATATGAAAGCTGCTGCCTCATCGATAAGCTCAGCAGGAATCAGTGTCAGCTGTGTCGCTTTAAGAAGTGCATCTCTGCCGGCATGGCCATGGACTGTGAGTCTGAGCCTGAGTCTGAGCCTGAGTCTGAGCCTGTGAGTCTGAGTCTGACCCTGAGTCTTTTCTCTCTCCCGTCAGTGGTGCTGGACGACTCCAAGCGTGTGGCGAAGCGGCGTCTGATCGAGAAGAACAGAGAGAAGAGGAGGAAGGAGGAGACGGTGAAGACGCTGCAGAACAGGCCGGAGCCCAGCAGCAGCGAGTGGGATCTGATCCACATGGTCACCGAGGCTCACCGCCACACCAACGCCCAGGGCGCCTGCTGGAAACAGAAACGCAAGTTCATGGTAAGAATGAAGGCCGACGGAGGGGAGAAATGACTTCACAGCTGATTTAACCCTCGTTTCTTTCATCAAATGGTCTGAAAGTTATAGGGGTTGTTTGACACGATGCTCTTCATGATTAGAAGAAATTTGAAGTAATTTGATCGAGTTTTGGGTGTTTTATTGAATTTTATAGCTCTTTTGCTCCTGGGGTCAAAATGGTGCCGAAGCACAAAGTGATGTAATGAGGCAAAAAGTCACACCAGACTGCTTTCAAACACTTTGATCTTGGATGTTTGATGTGTTTGGTCAAGCAATGGTTATTTAATAATGGGACAGCATGTGATGCCAGGGCAGAAGCCCACATCCCTGCCTTACTTTACCTACTTTATGTAAACAAGCTCTATTGGCCCTAAATTCTAAAATTAAGGGACATTATTGTGGTAATGGGTTGGACTGGAGTTAGTTAAGGTGTGACATAAAATGTATTTAAAATTTATACTTAAATGCTTCAAATAACAGTCAAACCATTTTGGGGTGAATTTGACCCCAGATGACCTTAGGTGTTTGTATTTGCTCTCATTCAAAAAATTCAAAAACAGCACCATCACTAAACTTTGACATATTCCACTCCGGTTCATGTCAAATAGACAAGGTCATACCAAATATTTAAAAAATAAATTTATTTAATTTTTTAAACTAAAAAATAGGGTATATTTTATGTAAACAAGGCCTTTTGGCCCTAAATTCCAAAATAAATGGAAAAATTTGTGGTGATGCGTTGGACTGGAGACTAAAGCTGTGACACAAGAAGAACTGAGAATTTACACTTTATGGTTTAAATAACAGTCAAACAATTTGGGGTCAATGTGACCCCAGAGGACCTTAGGTGTGTGTAAGGCGGGGGGGCATCACGAGGGTTAAGTCAATGAAGAGTTCTGAATGAGTTATAAGAAGGAATATGAATATGAGTGACATGTTTATCATGCAGCCAAAGATGTTTCAGGTATGGATGAAGCTTCTGTGGTCTGAGCTGCAGTGTGTCAGTGAAACGCTCAGACGGACATGAAGCTGCACTGAAGCCAGTCTGCAGTTACATAAAGAAGCCACAAGGTGTCGCCGACTCACCTCTCAGCTGTACAGGCAGGAGATCCACTGCAGCTGTCATTGAAAAGAAAACAAATCAACAACAAATCAGAACTGAGCATCACAGAGAGACACAAGAGGAAATGGTCCAGAATATTTTATATTCTAATCCAAAAATAAGTCTGACCTCTGACCTTTCCTTTGTCTCTCTCTCTCTCTCTCTCTCTCTCTCTCTCTCTCTCTCTCTCTCTCTCTCTCTCTCTCTCCTTCTGTGTGTCCTCCCAGCCGGACGACATCGGCCAGGGCCCCATGGCGCCCACGTCTGACGGAGACAAAGTGGACCTGGAGGCCTTCAGCGAGTTCACCAAGATCATGACGCCTGCCATCACGCGTGTCGTCGACTTTGCCAAGAAGCTGCCCATGTTCTCTGAGGTGTGTGTGTGTGTGTGTGTGTGTGTGTGTGTGTGTAAACGTCTTAATCAGTTTGTATTTCTTTAAACTGTACAGACTAAATCCTTCAGACGTCATTGTGTGTAGTGATGTGTGTGTGTGTGTGTGTGTGTGTTTGCTAGCTGCCCTGTGAGGACCAGATCATCTTACTGAAGGGCTGCTGCATGGAGATCATGTCGCTACGCGCCGCCGTGCGCTACGATCCCGAGAGCGAGACGCTGACGCTAAGCGGCGAGATGGCCGTCAAACGAGAGCAGCTGAAGAACGGCGGGCTAGGCGTGGTTTCAGACGCCATCTTTGATTTGGGCAAGAGTCTGGCTCAGTTCAACCTGGATGACTCAGAGGTGGCTCTGATGCAGGCGGTGCTGCTCATGAGCTCAGGTACGACAGGAAGTCAGGGTGGATGAGTTATGTAAAGACGTGTAGCAGTTAAGTGTAAGGTAGTATTAATATTAATATACTTATAATTATATTCATGTTTCATACCTAAACATCAAAAACGCCTCGCTGCATGTCCGGATACACAGACAGTACATTAGCTACATTAGCCAGGAGCATGCTAATGTCTGTCTCTCTCCAGATATTAGCTCTAACCCTACCCCTCTCTCTGTGTGTGTGTGTGTCTCTGTCTCTCTCTCTCTCTGTGTCCCTGTGTGTGTCTCTCTCTCTCTGTCTCTGTGTGTGTGTGTCTCTCTCTCTCTTTCTCTGTCTCTCTCTCTGTCTCTCTCTCTCTCTCTCTCTCTCTCTCTCTGTGTCCCTGTGTGTGTGTCTCTCTCTCTCTTTCTCTGTCTCTCTCTCTGTCTCTCTCTCTCTCTCTCTCTGTGTCCCTGTGTCCCTGTGTGTGTCTCTCTCTGTCTCTGTCTCTCTGTCTCTCTCTCTAACCCTTCATCTGCACATCAGTGCACCTAATCTGACCTCTTGACCTTGACATCCTCCCCATAGTAACTTGGTGGCTCGCTCTTTGTTATTGTAGGAGATATGAGTGGAAATCAATAATCAATCATGTTGCTCTGTAGCTGCTGAAGATCAGATCTGTTTGATCTTCTACTTGTATGTTGTCAAACGTGTGTGTGTGTGTGTGTGTGTGTGTGTGTGTGTGTGTGTGTGTGTGTGTGTGTGTGTGTGTGTGTGTGTGTGTGTGTGTGTGTGTGTGTGTGTGTGTGTAGATCGCTCGGGGCTGAGCAGCATGGAGAAGATCGAGCAGTGCCAGGAGGACTTCCTGCTGGCGTTCGAGCACTACATCAACTCCCGCAAGCACGACCTTCCTCACTTCTGGCCCAAGCTGCTGATGAAGGTGACGGACCTGCGGATGATCGGGGCGTGTCACGCCAGCCGCTTCCTGCACATGAAGGTGGAGTGTCCCAATGAACTCTTTCCTCCGCTCTTCCTGGAGGTCTTTGAGGACCAGGAAGTGTGACTTTAAAAGCGCTGTAGCCACCACAGCGCCCCCTGATGGACCGTCAGGCTTGTCAGGTGTTTTTTTCTGTAAACCTTTTTTTTGTACTTTTTTGTCAAAGGAATCAAACCACACCGACCTGCCACCAGCCCCGGCTGACACGCATCACAGGAAACATACACGCCCACCTTTTGTTGCGTTATGTGTGGCACCATGCCCCCCCCCCCTTACACGTGGCGCCCTCCTTCATGTGGGCGTGCTCAGTGGGAGCCAGCGGGCGTGCCATGTTCGTTGATGAACATGCTACACGTCCTCGGCTCAACTGACACACCCCGCCATGAGAGCGTCTCGTCTCCTGTAAACATGTGGGGATATAAATCCCACCCCTCAAAACAGCTGGAACACATCTGTAGGAGGAGGAGCTCACTCTTACACTTCATACACCAAGGTATTGATATGCGAAAACAAACACCGCGGTCTTGTCATAAACTCTACCTGCATGTCCACACGGAGCTGAAGCATGACCGCAGCCATGATCCAGGATTCTGACCGGGGTTGGGAATGTCCCTAAAAAAGTTCCTACAACAAGGGAATCAGAGGAACCGCGGCCTTCCACTCAGCTTGTCCCGGCCACATTCAAATGTTGGATTTACGCCACAACATTTCACCGCGTCTGACCGGCTATCTGCCAGGTCTTCACTTCCTGAGCTGCAGGGGAACGCCAAACACCTCCTGAGGGTCGCATCCTGAGGTTTTGTTGCTGCAGGAGTGAACCGTTCATGTTTTCACTCTGGGATCTCCCTGTTAGCTGCTCCTCCGCCACACACACACACACACACTCTCTACCTCCCCCCCACCCACACTCACACCAACATGTTTACCTCACGCCCACAAGATGTGTTTTTGTTTCCACTGATTTCATGTCAGAAACAGGAAGTGGTTGTTAGGCTGGTGACCCTTCAGGTTCTCAGCAGCTGTGGCAGCGTAAACGCAGCGTGTGTGAACATCACTGTTCTGACTTACACACATTTGACTGACTGAAACACGTGACTTATAACCTGGAGACTTCCTGTTTACATTATAGATACCTGCAGGTTAAATAACTAACACACACACACACACACACACTTCATCCTTTTACTCATGATGATGTTCAGATGAAGTATTTCTGTAGTAAAGCCATAGTTCTACATGTTCACACCTCTGTTACCTCCTGATGCAAGGATGACAAAGGATGTAAGATGTAAACAAACATGAGCATAGTCATGTGAGTCACTACTTGTGTTTTAAAGCCATAGTTGAACATACATACATGTATGCCATACACACCTCTGTACACACGTGCACACTAGAATACCTCCTATCACACACAGTACCTCACACACACACACACACACACACACTCGTCTTCATCGTGCTGTGGGACCAACATCGCTTCAGATTGTTTTCACAAAGTAGAAAGACAATGTGGGCGGGGCTGAAAACTTCATGTAAACTACTGGAAGCCATTTTGCTCCCTTCTGTCGTTGTGGTGACTGGGAGTTGATTTCCAGTAAACAGGAAACGTGAGAAGAGGCGTGTGACGAGGAGGTCACGTGACTCAGGTCTCTCGCCGCCTCCGTCTCCGTATTTGGACTCTTTCCTCCACGTCCTCTTAAGAAATGGACGTGACGCCATTTTGAAGACTGGAGGACGCCAACATGCAGTACCGACTGAACAGAATCAGCTCCTCCAATCAGATCGCAGTTTACCATCCTCCAAAAATAACAATCAGGTTTTATTCTGTTGCACTAAAACCACAATGTTTGTATCTCTACTTCCTGTACTTGCCGTGTTTCCACCTCAGTGAAACGTCATCCCGGACTTCAGGCTACATAAACATGAACTGGATCCACTTCCTGTTTGCAGGCGGAGCGACACCTCTGCACGGCCCGCCTTCATGTCAGAATAGGGGTGGGAAAATAGTACTGCCTCTTTCCTCTTCCTGTTTCCTTTCTTTAGTATGGAACTGGGCTCAGATTCACAACTACCAACACACACCAACACGTCAATCAACACCACACAAATACACTCATCTGAACGGGAATCTTAAATAATAATAATAATAATGATATTTTGATGGTTCTGTTGCTCTAGGTCGATCCCCCTGCCTTTGCCTTTGGGCAAGGCACTTTGCACTGTTTAAGCAGTCCATCACTTCAATCCATCACTATTCTTAAACAAGATCTGAGCCCAGATTTACCCCCCCGGCCCCTCCACTCACACACGCATGCCTGCATGCCCGCACACACACGCATACACACACGCACACAGTGTGCCGTCTCATTTCCCTCTACCTGAACTGTGACCTTTGATCTGGCCTTTAGGCGCCACCATCCCACCATGCAGGGTAATGAAAACAACCATAAACACTGACACACACACACACACACACAGCAATAGTAATAGTAGCGTTCCCGCTCCGCTCACATCACTGTGACTCGACGCCTCAAACAGGGAATCAAACCTACGTCAGCTTAGTAACTCTCACGTGTGTGTGTGTCACAGAGGTGAACACACACACACGTGTTCTGTATGTAAATGTTGTATGTGACCCGCAGACAGACTTCCCGCTTCCTCCCATCGCTCTTCCTGAAACGTTGAAACGTGATGCTCAGGTTCTTTCTCTTTTTTTTCCGAGACATTCCGAATCGTTTCTCATGAACGTCGGCGCACCGTCTTTAGGATAAAAGCAAATGTGATGACACTCATGTCTCATCTTCATCAGGGACACTCATCTTCATCATGTTAACGTCAGAGTCACCACGGTTATTTTACAGCTGCTTACCAAAGAAATGACGTCATGCACTACATTCAGTTCAAATCCATGTTTTACTAATTAGAAGCTTAGCATGGCTTAGCGTATTTTAGCGAAGCTTAGCATAGTTTAGCATAGCTTAGTGTAGTTTAGCGTATCTTAGCATAGCTTAGTGTAGCATAGCTTAGCAGCCCAGATCAAGTGAAATTGCACATTTCCATTCATCATGAAATATGACGTAATGAGAAGACTGTCACCATGACGATGCCTCTGCTTGTTTCAGTTACAAGCCTGTTGTAATCTGAGGGGAAGGCAGTGCTAGTCTTTAGCAGCAGTGCTAGTCTTAGCTAATAATTTGCTCCTCTGTGTAGTTGTGAGCTCTCTGTAGACAAACTGAGCGTTTTTATCCTAAAGACTTGTGCATCGTGCTGAGAGACGCGACTTCATCTCTCTGCTGTCTTCTTGGAGGAGGTGTGGTTCCTTCCTGTCCATCACAATATGCAGTCTTAGGTTTCTTGTCTTCAGCTGACTCAGGAACATGTTTGATCTTTTGGTGAAGAGCGATGGAGCGGTGGAGTTTGTCTCTGAGCTCAGGCTGCCGTCTCAGATCAGACAGATACTTGTTTGCCTCGTAATGATCACCAGCTGACCTTCATACTCCTCTTCATCGACTTATAAAGACAGGAAGTACCTTCACCTTTCTTTCATCAGCAGAAATGAATATTTTTCTATTTTAAGAATGCAAAGATATGAAAGTTTAACAAAACAAAACTGATCTGAGCCGGCAGCACAAACTGTCTGTGTCTCTCTGTCTCTCTCTCTCTCTTTCTGCCAAATGACTGGAGAACTCCTTCTTCCTCCTCCTCCTCTTCCTCCTCCTCTCAGACCTCACACCAGCACCACAGAGCACACTGCCTTCAGCCATGATCAGCTGCACCAGCACAGCAGAGACCAGTCACGTGACCGGCCTGTAGCCCGGCGGTCAACATGGCCGTCACTCAGGCGTCTGATGTTTATGGATTCTTTTTTCAGTTTTCTCTTCAGTTGGAAACGTTTCTGTTTCTTTGTTAGGACAAACAAAAACATGAGGAATGTTTCGGTTTAGTGAGCTTTTGATTTATGATATGAAGAGGATGAAGAGGATGAAGCCCCTCTTGTGTGTTCAGACTCCTCCTGACCACACACACACACACACACACACACACACACACAGTGAAGCGGTGATATCACCTCAAATGTTTCTCCTCACTTCACACAATGCCGAGCAAAGAGAATCTTTTTCTTCCTTAAAACTCAATTTGATTTTTATTCTTTCCTAAAAGCTGCACTACAAAAACTACAAATTCTATGAAACCTAACATTGATTTGTTTGAAGGAATTTCTTTTACTGAAAAGGAAAGAATCTACAAAAAAAACAGATAAAGCTTCATAAATTAGATTTAAAGTATTAGACATTTTTGTGATCATCTTTAAGAAAAAATTAAGCAAAAGTTACAAAACTAGAAGACACAGTGACCTTTTCTTTTTGCCAAACATTTAATCTGGAAATGGAGAAATTTTGGAAAGACAATCTACAGATTTTTGTTCTCATTTTCTTGCAGTGCAGTTTTTAAGCCACAAATAAAAGTCACGTTTTAGATTTTAAAAATTAAATAAAAAGTAAATGCAACACACACACACACGTTGTTGTTGACGTGACGCTGTTCAACAAACTACTTCCTCTTAAGAAGAGTACACACACACACACTTTGTCCGCATGTGGAATGTAAAATACTGAACTTGTACGATGCCGACACGCTGGTGTTGTGTGTCGATGTTGCTGTTGTCATTGCTTTGCTGTTTGTTGCTAAATCTCTGGGTGTAAGGTTCAAAACCCTGACGACCGCCTATGGGCAAAGTCCGTACAGAGAGATGACCTCAAACTCTGAATGACGTGAAAGCGCCAGAAAAAGTGAAATCTGTTATTTTTGAAGTCAATATTGATGAATTAGCATCTGGTTTAGTGAGTTTGTGAATCTGCGTCTGTGTTGATGATAAATGCTTGTTTATGCACTTTGCCAGCGTTCACATTCAGTTCAGCCAACTGGAAAATAAAGTTTGAAAAAAGATCTAAAACGTATACTGTACATGTAACAAATCTGGTCTCCATGGAAACGGCGGGTTTGCTTTCTGTGATTTGGCTGAGCCGTCCCTTTAGTTGCAGGAGCTTCTCACCCTTACGTCATTTGGTGGGAAACAATAACTATAAATTAAGTCATTGATTATAAAATAGTTTTCCCTTGTCACAGACTAAAACAAGCAAAAAATGTGGAAATTGATAAATTCCTGAAAATGAACAAATTTGAACAAATGCTAAATAATATATGTATATATATATATGTGCTGATCTAATATTTTATTCAATACAATTTTAAAGACGGCCAAAAAAATGATGCGATGATCATTTTGAGTGCAAATGAGTCAGACATCAGTAAAAACACTTGACTCTACTGTAACTTTTGTTTTGGCTACTTGACCTGTTTCATGTTTCCATATGAACTGAATGTGGAAGCAGCTGAGTCCTGCTTTGCCCAGTAGCTTGAGCTGAGTCACTGTATCGTTAAGTCAATCTGAGCCCGAGCAGCTTCATCTTGTCTCATATTAATCTGACATTTGTTCATGTTGTGATCAAAATGTAAAAAGAAGAAAACAAACCAGATTGAGTCATAGATTCATGTCACAGCTGAGATAATTGAAGAAAATGTAGAAGGAGCTTGAATTGAGTTGTTTTTACAAATTAACTTTTTACTGAATTGTTTATATTTTCTGCCCTAAAAAGCTGCACTGTATTTAAAAAAAAAAAAAAAAGACTTTTCTATTGGGGAATAAATTCCAGATATTTACGGTTTTGCCAAAAATAAACATCTAGAAATAATTAGAAAATCATTTCGGAAAACAACCACGGGATCCTGAAAACTTGAGGAAATTGTAAATATGAAAAGGGTCAAAAACTTAAAATTAGTCCTGAAAATGGGCGGGGTCAAAACGAAATCCAGATTCTTCCCTGGAAAATGATTTGACACTTGTGAACCTCATCAGGTCCAGTTGTTTTTTTCTGAGAAGCTCCAAAACCAAAAACAACATTTGAATATAGGTCCTTCTTTTCTTTCAGTGTTTTTTTTTTTTTTTTTACAGTGCAGCGTTTTAGGAGGCGTGTGAATAAAAAGTGAAAATGGCTCCAGACTGCAGAGGGTAAATGTCAAGCTGCAGCTCATCACATGGACACACTCCTACAGGAAGTGACTCGGACCCACAGGCGTTCAGCTGCACTGTAAAAACACCAGACGGCAAAACTTCTGTCAAATAATATGTGAATAATTCCGCAACGTTTCCGTCAATCATTTTTTCCCAGTGAAAATGGGGAATGAAGTTTAACAAACTTGACTTTGAGCTTCATCAAGCTTCAGAAACAATATTTTCC
>NW_027466960.1:215000-227500 GCF_046128005.1 Genypterus blacodes
CCCTCTGTTGTGCACACACATTCCTCAGACATGTCGGACTCTGAGACCCCCGCTGCCCCTGCTGAGGCCCCCGTCCCTGCTGCCTGTGCCGCCATCAAGGCCGACCTGGACAAATGGTATGTTTGAGACTCAAATTCCAACTGATCCAAATTCAGATAAGAATGACTTGAGTGTGTGTGTTGACCTGTGTGTGCAGCGTGGCAGACGGCGGCGCTGAGGCGTGTAAAGACGTGCTGGAGGCCTTCGTCGCCTGTGTGCAGAGTGCTGCTGAGCCCTCACCATGAATCGCCGCCCTCTGACCTCAAACGTAAGGACATTACATCATTTCCTTTTTCCTTTTGTGCGTGAATGTGAGAAGGAAATTTCACATAAAGGTCTGAAGTGTTTGGGCGTTATGGTGAGACCCGCTGGTTGAGTTGGCGTGTTGATGTCCTCCAGGCCGTACGTTAGCCTCCACCATGGCCCGCCCTCACTTCCTCTCCCCTCTTACCTCTCACCTCTGCTAGATTCAAAGCACTGAACCCTCCCAGCTCCCAGCATTCTCTTCTGCACATCAGCACTGGACTGAACCATGGCGATGAACATGATGATGACCGCAGGATCACGGCGACCTGGGCCCAGTCTGGGATCTGCCGGCAGTAACCACACCTCCCCCCTCCCTCCTCCCTTTCTGGTTGGTGTCCAACGACTGGTAGATGATTCCAGGGAGCCGATTGGCTGTGATGTCTTCTGTCGACTTGAGATGAATACTTAGAATTAAAGAATCACTTACTTGGTATAAAATCAAAGCCATGTTCTGACTTCTTTATTTTTGGTGTCTGGAAGAGAAGACAACTGGGTTTTTCTGATTGTTGACTGCTTTTCATTGTATTCAAAATGTTTCCCACATGTAGCGGCTCACACACACACACACACACACACACACACACACACACACACACACACACACAGCCTAAAGTTAAAAAGAAGATGTCTAAATGTCATTAACTCTATTTAACTTTGTTATGGGTTTGTCTGCAGTAAGTGAAGTGTGAACACACAACTATCAGTAGTGATTTTTCAGTGAATGTCAACTCTGGATTTTATGGTCTGCTGGGCGGAGCTCGACTTGGCAGGTTTGTAATGACAGGAGAATCATTTCCTGTGATGAAGTAAAAACACTTTACCCGCTGCAGTTGTAAAGCTAAACATGGCAGAGAAAGAAAACAATAACAAGGACAACGTTTTGTTATCTCTTTAATTGTTAAGGTTTTATTTGTATTTACCAGAGAAAAATCTGTGAAACCGTCAGTGAGTTAGATTAGATTAGATTAGATTCAACTTTATTGTCAAGAGCAAGTACGGGTACAAGCTGATTAAATGTAGTTAATGGATCTTCTTGATAAGATGAGATGAGATTTTTTCACAGAGGCAGTTAGGAGGATTTCCCTGAATATCCCGTTATCTCCAGGTGTAATTGAGTTGGACAAATCCATGCCCCACACTGCAGAACAACACTCGGTTGATCGACCTCGGGTAGAGGTGGATCACACATCGCTTTAGTAGATTTTCAGCATAGTAGCCGTGGTGGTTCCAGACCTCCACCACCAGAATGTTGGAGACGGGACTGAAGAGAAAACTCTGTGCCCAGTACGGGTTGCTGTTGCCGTAGACATATCTGGTCTGATGAGATGAAGCGCCATTTTGAACCTAAATGAGATAAAATGACATAAGATTAGAAGATGGAATAGAAACACCCACCGTCTATTGGTCATCCCCACCCACTAGGCTGTCAATGCAGTGAAGAGGAAGAGGGAGTTCACCTTCACATAGGTGTTAAGCGTTGTTCTAAATCCCAAGTTTGCAGTTTGCAGTCTGTGGCCGTGTTTCACATTCACAGTCAGACTGTTCCCACGTGGGACTGGTCGAGGTGTCCGGGGATGCCAGGGATGCCAGGGACGCCAGGGATGCCACGGTGTCCAGGGATGCCAGGTTGGCCTAGGTTTCAAGAAATGCCAGGGATGCCAGATTGGCACTGCGTGGATGACCGAAGTGTGGGTCGTCCTGGATGCGGCTGTAGTCGTGGGTGTGGCAGTTGTTGTGGCCGTCGTGGGTGCGGCTGTATTAGTGGTTGTCATGGGTGTGGCGGTTGTTGTGGTCGTTGTGGGTGCAGCGGTTGTTGTGGTCATTGTGGGTGCGGCTGTAGTCGTGGTCGTTGTGGGTGCAGCAGTTGTGGTCGTTGTGGGTGCGGCTGTAGTCGTGGTCGTTGTGGGTGCAGTGGTTGTTGTGGTCGTTGTGGGTGTGGCTGTAGTCGTGGTCGTTGTGGGTGCAGCGGTTGTTGTGGTCGTGGGTGCGGCTGTAGTCGTTGTGGGTGCAGCGGTTGTGGTCGTTGTGGGTGCAGCAGTTGTTGTGGGTGCGGCTGTAGTCGTGGTCGTTGTGGGTGCAGCAGTTGTGGTCGTTGTGGGTGCAGCGGTTGTTGTGGTCGTTGTGGGTGCGGCTGTAGTCGTGGTCGTTGTGGGTGCAGCAGTTGTGGTCATTGTGGGTGCGGCTGTAGTCGTGGTCGTTGTGGGTGCAGCAGTTGTTGTGGTTGTTGTGGGTGCAGCGGTTGTTGTGGGTGCGGCTGTGGTCGTTGTGGGTGCAGCAGTTGTGGTCGTTGTGGGTGCAGCGGTTGTTGTGGTCGTTGGGGTTGTAGTTGTGGTCTCTGCCGCACCCAGCACAATCACTTGTGCCAGCACAATCACCAGCGAGTTTACAAAGACGAGCTTCATGTTGTCGTCACTGTGTGAAACAAACACAAATATTGGCACAAAACACTTGATTGATGAACAATGCAGGAGCTGCGGTCTGGGCGGCTTTGTTCTGTCTGCTTGATCAGCTTGTTTTGTTTTACAGATGCACACGGCTCAGTGAAATGAAGGAGATGGACGAGCGACGATGTGATGATTAACATGTAGCTTCTGTCTGTTTGTGGCTTTAAACTTGACACTTTCTAACTAACTTTCACCTCCTACTTCCACTGGAGCTGGAGAACAGCTGACTCATGTGGAAGGCTGCATTATGTTTTCATCTGTGTGTCAGTTGGTTTGTTTGTTTTATCGGCAGGATTACTCTAAAACTGATGCGCCGGCTCTCCTGGACTGAGTTCTGGTTTCAGATGGGGGTCACGTAGGGTTACCATGAAGTACTGTACCAAGGGTTCACACAGCAATCACACTTAGAATGAATGTGTAAATACACAAAGCAATGAAGCTGGTCGGCTAGAACATGAATTATCTTGTATTTGTACCTTTTTTGAATTTGTATTAGTAGTAGTTGTAAGACTTTTGTTTTGCCATATTGGCAGCAGAATTCTTGTCAAACTTCACGTGGGAAAAAGACGAAAAAGCTTCAGCTGGAAAGGAAACCTGCCACTGATTGGTTGGTGCTTGGGTCAGAATTGATCGCCTGCAGGACTCTTCAGCTCACGTCAGCCTGTTTCCCAAAAAACAAACACCAACCTGAAGCTCATTTCTAGAAAATGTCTGAAACCAGCTGAAGTCTAGGACAGAAGGTGAGAGTCTCAGCACCCGATGATCAATCATCACTGAGTCCACATGCTGGATTCACATGTTGACATTAGAAACAAAAAATAAGTTCATCTTTGACCCAAGAATAACAACGTTGGGATCGTTGTCACCGCCGTGCTGAATGAGCAGAAAAGGTTGAAACATTTCAACTTCCTGTCGCTCTCACCGGGTAAAAGACTGGAATCCAGCATTATGAGAATAAAGACTTGTATAATAATATTATTGCAAATTCCACACCAATGACATCCTTATCTCAATTTCGGACTCACCGTCTCACCGTGTCCTCCTGTCCCCCAGCCTGTCTGTCTGCAGGTGCTCTACCTTTCACTCGCTCTTAAATGATGAAACAATTCACCATCAGCTCCTCCTTTTCTCGGAAACAAGTTTTTACTTCCTCATCATCATGACCTGCATTCCACAGATGTTAAAGATAAAGTCACCTGTTGGCTCAAAGTACCAAACATTCAAATGTGTCAAACTGTGTGACATCGTCCTGCTGAGCTCAGGACTCACAGGACAGACAAACACATGTAGACCTGTACAATCAGACGCACCATCTCTCTCTCTCTCTGTCTCTCTCTCTCTCTCTCTCTTTCTCTGTCTCTCTGTGTGTCTCTCTCTGTGTGTCTCTCTGTCTGTCTGTCTCTGTGTCTCTCTGTCTCTCTCCGTCTGTCTCTTTGTGTGTGTCTGCGTGTGTCACTCTGTCTCTGTCTCTGTCTCTCTCTCTGTCACTGTCTCTCTCCCTCTCTCTTTCTGTGTGTGTCTCTGTCTGTCTGGCTGTCTCTCTATCTTTCTGTGTCTCTGTCTGTCTCTCTCTATGTCTGTCTGTCTCTCTTTCTGTCTGTCTGTCTTCCTCTGTAGAGACGGTGGTGTGTGTGTGTGTACGTGTGTGTGTGTACGTGTGTGTGTGTGTGTGTACGTGTGCTGATCCATTCCCGTGGTCCAGCAGCAGTAAGACATGTCTCATATAAGCAGGTCTGTGCACTCTGACTCATGAGTCATGTATGTCACATGTATATTATGTTCGTCACTTCATTGTTCTGTGACTTTTTCCTGTAAGTGAATCGAATGTAGACTAACAAGAACAACAACAAAGGACTCGAGGGCGTCACCATGGGATCCAAACCTGCTGTCTCATCTGACCTCTTAAAGTGACTGAATGATCTCTCTCTCTTTTAGTTTAGGAGATATGAATGTAAATCAATAAGCTCTGGATAGAGTTCTGTAGCTGCTGAAGGTCTCTCTCTCTCTCTCTCTCTCTCTGTCTCTATCTCTCTGTCTTTCTGTCTCTGTGTCTCTCTCTCTCTGTCTCTATCTATCTATCTATCTATCTATCTATCTATCTATCTGTCTATCTATCTATCTATCTATCTATCTATCTATCTATCTATCTATCTATCTATCTATCCATCCATCCATCCATCCATCCATCCATCCATCTATCTATCTATCTATCTATCTATCTATCTATCTATCTATCTATCTATCTATCTATCTATCTATCTATCCACCAGATGGCGCCACTGACCTGGTCTCACATATTGTAAAGACAGTGCTGTAGCTAGCTGAGCACTTCCTGCTGTTCCTTCCTAATCAAGAAATAATCATAGTGCTTTAATTGTGAAAGGTCAACTGGATGTTGGTTCTACACAAACATCTGCTCTTTGTGTTGTGTTCACAGTTTTAATCTGAACAGAAAAGAAAACAGGAAGCAGCAGACGTAAACAATCAGCGTGACACCCAAAGATGACAAACCCAAAGACAAACAGCGGCACTGCTGGTCCGTGCAGCTCAGTTTGAGAACCACAGATTTAAGGGGGGGGGGGGGGGGATATGACGGTCAGCCGAGGGATGATGATGATGATGATGATGATGATGATGGATCCTCCCTCCTAACACCCTGACGCCTTCCTCTCTCGACCGCTCCGGAGGACATTTACCCAAAACCTGTGCTTCTCTGTGCGTAGAGGAGGAGAAGGAGACGCGATGACGTGATGATGAGAGAGACGAGGAGGAGGAAGAGGAAGGGGAGTCGAGCAGTGTCGTGCAGACCCGTGATCCACCACCGCAGGACCGAGCGCTGATCCCGCTCTCAGCCCGCACAGGGAGCGTCGGTGCGCTGTGCCCGCCCGCCCGCCTGTCTCGGCTGCTCCTCTTCCTCTGCTTCCTGATGCAGGGCCGGGGGGAGGGAGGGGGAGGGAGGGGGAGGGGGGAGCCAAAGTGTGCACCGGATATTGGAAAAGCCATTCTTCTTGCTGGTACTGATGATCTATTCTGCACAAACCACATCCTGGCCAAACCCAGCAGGAATGTCTGTCAGGAGGAAACATTTTTGGATGTAATTAGCCGTTTAGTCTCAAGCAAGTGGTGAGGAAGAGGAGGACGAGGGTCCCAGATATCGATCAGTGAATGGATTCAATCAGGCCATTCTGACTGTGGATATCTGAGAGTAAATCAATAAGTTTCCTCCCTGTGCAGGTCGGGGAGAGATTTCTCCTCTCTGCTCCGGCTCAACACACAGGATCAATCTGCTGTGGACTTCATCTTCATCTTCATCACACGTCCTGCTCTTCACTCCCAAAGATGCTGCTGTGGCACTGAGACCGGAAAAGTCTTTATTTGGGGAATCTGGAGCCGTTTGGATGACGGACTGAGCGCATGGGAGGATCCTGCAGGGCCCTGGTCTAGAGCACCACCACTCCTCCTCCTCTCCTCTGCTTCTTTCCTCTCCTTTTCTCTCCTCTTGTCTGGAATACTGCTTCCTCTCCTGGTGACTTTGTGGAAGAGGGGAACTGTGAAAGATGAGCAGCAAGGAGCAGACGCCGGCTCAGTCCAGCCAGTATGTGGGGCCTTACCGGCTGGAAAAGACCCTCGGCAAGGGACAGACAGGTATGACCTCATGTTGACCCTTTACAGCCCGGAGCAGCTGGTCACACACGTGATACTTTCATACTTCCATTCTAGTCTATTTTAGTCGTGTGATTATGCAACATGTTTCATCATTCGTCATAAAAATCCACCAAATTCTACAACTACAACTTTCATTTGGCTGTTCTGAGCTCAACCCAAGCTTTTCCTTCTAAAGTTAGAGTGAGTGATGCTTCTTATGTCCAGGTGACCTCAGGGTCAGTCAGTCAGTGTGAGGCAGATGGACCCTGACATGATTCTCCCTCATAGTGGTGCACGTTTACACTGGTGCTTCCTCTGGACCACCAGGCGCCACGCTGCCCTGTGAGCCCCACTCACGGCTTCACTTCCTGTTTCAAGTGTCTGAAAATCAACACTGCCCTCTGGTGGCTCTGCTGGGTCCGTCAACAGAGATGCTGTTTGGCTCCTGCACACGCCCATTTGAGTGTGTCACCATCAGCTGATCCTGGGGCGGAGCTGCTGCGGCCTCAAGGCGTTCTCCCTGTTTAAATGCCTCCAGGCTCCTGACCCGTCTGTCAGTTCAGTTTAAAGGTTTCCCGTAATTTTTCCTTGGCGTAGGAAGTTCCTGGGACCAAACTTGTAAGGCAAATGTTAATGCTGAAACATTAACACTTTCATGCCTGCTGAGATTTTGTCGTTGGATTCTAGCGCCTGGGTGCTTGGTAGTAAAACTCAAAATTTAAATTCTGCTTGTTCCTATGGCAACCGTAATCGGATAACTAGGTGTTATTTAAACAACATTTCCCAGCAAATGTTAGCGAAATCAGCAACGGTGAGAACAGGGAATCCGGAGGGTGTGAGAGGTCCTGACCCAGACCTGCGGGGCCTCACCACTGTCTGGACCACAAGCATGACAGGAAGGTTCAAGATGGAACGTTTAAGCAACATCATGCCTCTGGTGTTTGATGAATATAGGAGTAGAGTACTACATTTCTACACATCTTATGAGATGCTGAACATGTGAAATACCCCACGCCATTAATCTACAGTTCACACTCTGAAAAACACAAATCTCACTAAACCTCTTGACCTCAAGCGAGACTTTAGAGAAAACAAAGCAGGGACCATTACAGTAGCTCTGCTAGCTGTTTGTTGTGATGGAACTTCCTGTCCTCCACGTTTCCAGCACCAGTCTGAGTGCAAATCCCCACCTTACATATGTTTATGACCTCTTTCTGTCAGCTTGGCCCCCAATGGCTAACGGTCCCGGAACGTCCTCTGTGTTCAATGGGAACGGTCCGACTGGATGATAAATATTGACTCTGTTTAATATCTAACAGTTGAAATTGAAACTGATGAGCTTGATGAGCTTGATGAGCTTGACACAGCGATGAGCTTCAGAGCACAGCAGAGGAGACACACAGAACAAAGGTCACAGGGCAGGAGGATCTGACTGACCTGGGATAATAATCCATCCAAGATCTCATACTAGGATCACAATTTATCAATCATCCTTCATGCAATCTACAACAGCTGGTTTTGTTTTTAGTCATTTAGTTTGAAGGAGCAAACTGTTTCTGAGTGTAACACTGATTGATAAGTTGTGAGCCTGAGCCATACGTCTCTGCTGTCTATGATTCTCTCTGTCTCTGTCTCTATCTCTGTCTCTCTGTCTCTGTCTCTGTCTCTGTCTCTGTCTCTGTCTCTCTCTCTCTCTCTCTCTGTGTGTCTCTCTGTTTCTTTACCTCCTCAGGATTGGTGAAGTTGGGTGTTCATTGTATAACTGGGCAGAAAGTCGCCATCAAAATCGTCAACAGAGAAAAACTCTCAGAATCTGTTCTCATGAAGGTACACAAGTCTTTCTTTCTTTCTTTCTTTCTTTCTTTCTTTCTTTCTTTCTTTCTGTCTTCCTTTCTTTCTTTCTTTCTTTCTATCTTTCTTTCTTTCTTTCTTTCTTTCTTTCTTTCTTCCTTCCTTTCTTTCTTTCTTTCTTTCTTTCTTTCTTCCTTTCTTTCTTTCTTTCTTTCTTTCTTCTTTTCTTTCTTTCTTTCTTTCTTTCTTTCTTTCTTCATAATGTTTCTCTTCCCTCCCTATCGTCAAGGTGGAGAGAGAAATAGCGATTCTGAAACTCATCGAACATCCTCACGTTCTGAAGCTCCATGACGTCTATGAGAATAACAAATACCTGTGAGTATCGTCATCTTCCTCTTGTTCTCTTCCTCTTATCTACCAAACAAAATGATCCATAGGTGTACGGGGAAGATTAGATTCTCTGAATTCTCTTAAACTCTTAATTGAGTCCTGGAAGTCATGATGTGAAGATGATGTGAAGACTCCATGTATCTAGGTGTCCAGTTCAAGTCGAGTCTAAGTCATCCACACCTGAGACACAAACCTTGGAAGGAGCATGTGTGACATGTGTGGTGTGTGGTGTGTGCAGATATCTGGTGTTGGAGCACGTGTCGGGCGGAGAGCTGTTTGACTACCTGGTGAAGAAGGGCAGGTTGACTCCCAAAGAGGCCAGGAAGTTCTTCAAACAAATCATCTCCGCTCTGGACTTCTGCCACAGTCACTCCATATGGTCCGTCTCATCTGTAACACTCTGCTCACTCTGCTGTGCGATGTTTTGAGTGTTCAAACACGCCGCTGGTATTCCTGAAGGCCACAGAGTACTTCAGGGTTATGCTGCTTCATAAGTGTTGATGTCTTCACAGCCTTTGGTCTTTTGTCTGTGCTGTGTTTTTACATTGGGGCCTTAAATGGAATTCATTTGAGTCCATTAGTTTTTTTCAGCATTGTTGTGACGGTTCATTGCTGTTACTCTCTTACCTGACAGGGTAAGACTCCATTTTACTTCTAAGACATAAGACCAAGAGGCTGGTAGAGCTCCACCCACTGGCTGTTCACGAGAAAGTGATGTGATAGTTGGACCAATCGCAGCTCTCATTTATTGGCCTCATGGTTTGTCTTTTGAAGTAAAATAGCACCTGTAATATTTGACTTTAAGGAAATAATACAATGTCCACCCATGAGATACAAGTGTGTGTGTGTGTGTGTGTGTGTGTGTGTGTGTGTGTGTGTGTGTGTGTGTGTGTGTGTGTGTCCAGTCATAGGGACCTGAAGCCGGAGAACCTTCTCCTGGATGAGAAGAACAACATCAGGGTGGCAGACTTCGGCATGGCCTCGCTGCAGGTGGGGGACAGCCTGCTGGAGACGAGCTGTGGGTGAGGTCACATCTGAACCCTCTGGGCCCCCAAGGCTCACACACAGAAACATGACACAACACAGGAACATGCAAAGTCATGAACCATAACAGAACCCTCATGGTGCTTGTGTGTGAGTGTGTATGTGTATGGGAGGTTGGGTGCTGGATTTGTGATATGTTTGTGACTTGTTTGTTTTTGGTTGAATCACAGCAATGTTTTTATTGTTCCTTCATAGATCTCCACACTACGCATGTCCAGAGGTCATTCGGGTAAGTTTGTGTGTGTGTGTGTGCGTGTGCGTGTGCGTGTGCGTGTGCGTGTGTGCAACTCCAAACTGTCTGTCTGTGTTGACGTCTCAGGGGGAGAAGTACGACGGTCGTCGGGCAGATGTTTGGAGTTGTGGAGTCATCCTCTTTGCTCTTCTCGTGGTGAGAAAATCCTCCTCATGTTAACCCTGTAAACTCTGTGCTCCATTTAGCACCTCAGCATTAAAATCATAAGGCACCAACCCAATAATAATCATCTATAAGATAAATGTGCTTCAAATACAGTCGGGTCAAAGGTGAGCTCAGGAGTGAAACTTTTGGAGTGAAGATTTGATTCGTACTCCAAAGTTTGACATGCTTAGAGCTAAGCTGGAGCAGAGCTAATGCTAAATCTAAAGTGAAGCTAGCACACTCACTTTACTCCGCCCCCTTCCCCCAGGGTGCCTTACCCTTTGACCATGATAACCTTCGTCAGCTCCTGGAGAAGGTGAAGAGTGGAGTCTTCCACATGCCGCACTTCATCCCTCAGGACTGCCAGGCCTTACTGAGAGGAATGATCCACGTCCACCCGGAAAAGAGGCTGACGGTCATCATCCATCATCCATCATCCATCATCCATCCATCATCCATCATCCATCATCCATCATCCATCATCCATCATCCATCATCCATCCATCATCCATCATCCATCATCCATCATCCATCATCCATCATCCATCATTCATCATCCATCATCCATCATCCATCATCCATCCATCATCCATTCATCATCCATCATCCATCCATCATCCATCATCCATCCATCCATCATCCATCATCCATCCATCATCCATCCATCATCCATCATCCATCATCCATCATCCATCATCCATCATCCATCATCCATCATCCATCCATCATCCATCATCCATCATCCATCCATCCGTCTGTTTTCTTTTGCCTTCCTTCCCTCTGACCTTCTTTCTGTCTGTCTGTCTGTCTGTCTTTCTGTCTGTCTGTCTGTCTGTCTTTCCTTTTTCTTAGAAGCAGGAAGAATTATTTTGTTAAATGTGTCAATAATGGCCACATCTGTTTGTTGATTACAGTTAGAAGCGATACAGAAACATCCCTGGTACCAGTAAGTACATTCTTATTTCACTTATTATTTCTGGACCAAATATAATTTTCTAATATTGTGTTCTTGATTATCTGTGACAGGGGGGGGCGTAACGAGCCTTGCCCAGAGCAGCCACTCCCTCGGCGGGTGTGTGTGAGACGGATTGTGTCCCTGACGGATCTGGACCCCGACGTGTTGGAGAGCATGTCCTCATTAGGCTGCTTCAGAGACAGAGTCAAACTCACACAGGACCTAGCAAGTGAGGAGTGAGTACATCAAACATCTGCACTGCACCTCTGTCCCATGTGACCTGCACTGTGCTCACAAAACACAATATCCCTAAAGTCTGTACACTCGCTTGTGTTGGATTGAGTGTTGAGTCCATAAAGAAGTAAATCATCACTGTCCATCTCCGTGGCTTCGTAGGACATGAGGTCTCTGTCTGATGTTCTGGTTGGAGGTGACAGATGTTTCCAGAAGCTTGACGTGTTTGGTTTTTGTTGAAGTGAACGAGAAAAGAAGAAGTTACAGCTCTAATAGACGCAAAGCAACAGATAAAAAAGAGTAAGAGGACAGAGAGAGGAAGAGTGGAGACGTCTGAGGGTCCACATGTGAAGAAGAGGAGCAAAGGGAGCTGTGCAGCAGAGGAGCTGCTGGAGAACAGAAGAGGAGATGGAGAGGACATGTTGAAACAAAGCATAGTGTAGAGGCTAATCTCAACAGACATGGGTGAACTCAAGAGAAAGACAAGGAATCCCCCTGTAGAGAGAGACAACATGAAATATACAGAAATGCAGACATTTTCTTAAAGACTACCATTTGGACGATAACAACATTTCAGGCGCTTCTACATGCATGAAGAGAGGAATGGATCTGCTGAATGGATCTGCTTGTGTTTCCTGTATGTGATTAAAAATGGATGACAAATGAACACAGCTCATGTAAACATGTCAGTGGATCACATGTGTCATACCTTCTACAGACCGAGCTACTGTGTGCATGTAAACGTAGTTACAGAGCGCTTCATGGGTGCCTTGCATCCTGCATGATCACACACTCACATTCAAAGCTATCAGGAAGTGGTTCTGCTGGATTTCCTGTTTACCCTTGTCTCTCTCTGTCCAGAGAGAACCAGGAGAAGATGATCTACTACCTACTGTTGGACAGGAAGGAGCGATACCCGAGCTGTGAGGATGAGGAGCTGCCCCCTAGAAATGATGTTGGTGAGAAAAGCCGTTCTTGAAATCTATTACTTCTTTAAGTGATACGCTAGCAGTTTTTAATGATTTTAATGATAGCAACATTTAATGATTTTAAGGAAATTAATTTGTTGAATGTGAACTTGTTACAGTCGTACAAATACAGAATCACTGCACATTCATTTGTACCTCTAAAACTTCATGATGTGTCAGGCACACAACTTATCAATCAACCCGCATAGATCCTCTTACCTTATTGGACCTGTAAGGCAGAATCTGTGTTCTCATAGACCCACCCAGGAAGCGCGTGGACTCTCCCA
>NW_027466960.1:232500-237500 GCF_046128005.1 Genypterus blacodes
CAATCACCAAGCCTTGTCAACATCACACGAGCAAGTGTTACTTCTCCTCACTCGCCAACAGAAAACCATGTAATCTGAAGCAAAACACCAAAATAAGGATGTTGTTTGGGAAAGGAAGGAGGATGTTTGATTAACACTGTGATGCAGAAACATTTGATTCATGATTGTCAGAGCAGATTTTATGTTTGAACACAAAGAGTGAACAGATCTGAGGTGGTTTACTTAACCCCTTAGTTAACTTGTAGCTCCAAAGACAGAAGCATAGCAAGTTAAGAAGAAACAACATGGACATGGACCCTTGTAGTCCTGTGATTATTGCTGAATAACTCAGCTGACACAGTTATGATACCATATTGCCTTTAACGGAGGAGAAGGTTTGTTAGGTTTAGCACAGCAGATGGATAGAATCTCTCACATGTGAAGGACAGGAAGATGGATGGCTCGACAAAGACGGAGGAGCCAACTGTAACCAAACAAAGGAGGGCCAGAGGGCGAATTTATTGTTTGAATCCATGCCCGCCCAACATATTACAGAACAATTTAATTCTAAACCAAAAGATTTTGTTTTCTTCTCCGGCCCGGCCCAGAGTGCCCAATTTGAACCCGAAACCTAACAGTATCAGAGGAAACACCATCAGCATCTGTTTCAATATAATCAGTCAACAAAATCAATTGTACGGTATCATGGTATCATACCGCACCATACCATTCCATTCCATGATGTACCCTAACCCATACCGTACCATTTATATAGATAATAAACATCATCCTACTGAGAGACAATTGCAACGCTACATAATCCAGAAGTTGATGCACCTTTATTTATGTTGTGCCAGAAGGTTTAGGAAAAAAACGCTGCAATGAGATGAAACAAAATTTATACTGCAGGTCTGAAAGCACAAATGTTTCAGAGATCGTCATGTATGTGTTTACACAGCTTAGATCTGAGACGATTCACATGCATTTAGACAAAGCACAGTGATATGAAGATGAGAAGTAAACATGGAGCAGCTCTCCAACATCGAGTGTCTCAAATGTGTCAGATGTTTGCGCTCTAATTAGAGAAATGAGCCTGTGCAGGTTTCTGCTGACGGGATTTTCGACTAACAGCATTCTGACAAACATGACTCAGCTCAACCTGAGCTCAGCTGATGATAACAGGAACAAGAGTTACCATAGTTACAACAGGTAATGTCCTCTCCATCTCCTCTTCTGTTCTCCAGCAGCTCCTCTGATGCACAGCTCCCTTTGCTCCACTTCTTTACATGTGGACCTTTAGAGGTCTCCAAGCTTTGTCTCTCCTGTCCTCTGACTCTTCTTCAGCAGTTCTTGCGTCGTGCTGTTGCTTTAGGTCTAGTGGAGCTGTAATTTCTTCTTCTCTCGTTCCAATTCAACATAAATCAAACACGCCATACCTCTGGAAACATCATCAGACCCAACCGGAACATCAGACAGACAGCTCATGTCCCACATAACCAATGAGACAGATTTATGATTTATGACTAAATCTACTTCACAGCCAGTGTAAAAACATTTCCACTGCACATTTTTAACAACACAGCTCAGTGAAATCTAAAGTATTGGCAGATTATCAGATTGATTCCTAGATATGAATTTGGATCAGAGAATTTGTGATTCCATGAGCTTTATTACTTCACATGTTCACAATGTGATGTGTGACACATGAGGAACTGTCTGGATTGGCTCACTAATACCTGACGGTGTAAAGCCTCAGCCCACTGTGGAAGAAAAGATGTAAGAGCGACAGAGCCAAACGAGTGTAGAGAGGAAGACAAGTCTACTTTTCACAGGAGTGTAAACCCACAGCCAGATGTTGTCATCAACACTGCGTAGGTGATGGACAGATGAAGCGCCACACAAAGAATGGAACTGTGCTTATTTTGTGTTTTTCAGTCCTTTTTTCCACCCTGCTCTTCTGATTGTTTTTTAATGTTTGAATGTTTTGCCTTTGAATTGTTTCGATATATTTATTGAAAATGATTTTACTTTCATGTATTTATTGGCCAGGTGTTGAATGTGTTTTTGTTCACTGCTCCAAATGGACAGAGAGGATGATGGAACAGAAGTGGACGAGGTCCGCGGAAAAATTAATCCTACTTTTAATGTAATCGTTAAAGTCCGTTGGAGTTTTCAGGGACTATTCATTGGCTTTAATTTGGCACAGAAGATCTTTGTTTTTTTACTTAAAAAAAATGGAGCTACCTTAAAATTCAAGAGTAAAAATGCACACTGACATACTTTATTGTATAAACTCAATCAGTTAAAATTCAGGCAGTGTTGTTTTAATGAAATGATTCACTTTTCTAAAGTGTTGAAGAACGAAAATCATTGATTTTACAGTTTTAGTTATTTTAGTTGCTAGAAATGTCTACAAATGAAAATGTAATAATTGCCAGAAAATATAATCTATGGATAATGTCATCTATAAATTCAAGTATTTGAAACAGGATAAATAGTTTGAATTTAAAGGAGTGCACAGAATTGCCAGAAATTCAGGAAACTTCTTAAAAATATCTGACAATAAATTCTACCCAAATGAATTAGAAGCTGAAATGGAAAAAATGAAGTTTTTTTGAGCCGAGAAGTAAAGTAAGACGTTAAGCTTCTTCTCGTTGATTGAAAAGGTTAAGGACAACAGACTTGGAGTCCCATTTTTACTCTATGCAGGATTTGACCGGCAGGTTTAAACAGTGAGGTGCATTCATGTAAAGGTCAGAGGTCAACAGGGTCAGAGCCAGAGAGAAAGAGCAAAATGAATCCACTGCACTTAGAGAGACAGAAAGCGCACATCTCATTTTCTCCTCCTCTTCCTCCCCCATCCATGCGTCCTCCTCCGCTCATATACAGCCCCCCCCCCCCCCCCCCCCCCCCTTGTTAACATTTGATACTCTGCATATTTCCTAGCATACTTCCTGTATCCATGTATCCTTCATCATCTTTACACTCGTTGTCATCTTCATCCTCACTTCTCTTTCACTTCTTTGTCTTAATTCACCTGTGGACTTTTGTCTCCACCCTAACCCCTGCTCTTGTGGGAGGGGGGCGGGGGGTTGAATGAAGACAATGACAAAGAGGAAGAGGAAAGTCTGCAGCCTGATTAGAAAAAGGAGACGAGTACGAATATGACATCGATTATTACTGCCTGTGAGAAATAAACAAGAAATAAATGACAAGAGAAACAGGAGTGAGTGTGTCTGTGTGAGAAGAAAGGAGGGGAAGAAACCAATGAATGAGGACAGAAAGGAAGACAGGAAGGAGGAAAGAAAAAGAGAAGAAGAGAAGAGATTATTAAGAAGGAAGGAAGGAAAGCTGAAGTTGGGAAGAAGCCTGAAAAGATAACAGAGAAATGCTGATTAACTTTTGGGGATTGATTCACTTTAAAAGTGAACAATGCTGCAGTTTTTGGCATAAATGAACTGAAAATGAGTTCCATCAACTCTGTAGATTCTTGTTTGTTTGTTGTCATTAACAACAATAAAACAAGATTCAAATGACTTCAAACTCGTAGAAAAACAGAATCAAACTTCCGGCTTCATTGTCATCGCGTCATTCGTCACAAGGGGCGGAGCTACCGGCGGCAGAGATCGTGTGTTAATGAGAGATGTCACTATGAAGCGATCTCAGTTAAAGAGGAAACATGAATGTGTACACACTGAAATCACGTCACCTCATATGAGACTAGTTTCATCCTTTGAGGAAATTATCAATAATATAAAATAGAATAGGTGAATGTAGTGAAAGCACCCAGCAGCTGAACCTGAACCACACGCACGCACACGCACACACTGGCACACACACAAACAGAGTAAGTCCTCTCGTTCAGCATTAAGGATCTGTGTGTGTTTGTGTGTGGGGTGGGGGCCCACTTTCACACTGCGCGGTTTGGGAGGAAGAGTGCGAGTACACACTCTCTCACACTCACAACACTTCTCTACGAGCTTCTGGACCTTCTGCTGTCCCATACCTCCTCCAGGTAAGAAGTGAGGCGCGCCGTGTGCGTGGCCGTGTGCGCGCGCTGCCGCCTTCCCCACGCGCTGCCCGGGCGGCGGCTCGTGTGTGTGTGTGTGTGTGTGTGTGTGGACGGATGAATGGAGCTCTGTCTGTGTGTGTGTGTGTGTGTGTGTGTGTGTCGGCAGCTGGTTTCAGTTGCGCCTAGACAGCTCAGACCTGTTGTGTGGCCACGCCCCTTTGTGCGTGTCAAACACACCTGTCTGGTTTGAACGTTAAACACAGGTGACAGTGTTTCTATGGCGATGAACTCCGGAGAGGTCATGGAGTTTCACACAGCAGCTCTGCAGCTCAGCGAGGTCCAATCAGGGATGCTCTTACTACTGGGTTTGATTGACAGGAGATAGATTCGATCCTGTTCCACTTTGACGGACAGTAAAGCTTCCCTGGTTTCACTCTCATCACCACATGGACATGATGGAGCAGAGTCACCATGGAGACGGAGGTTTAAAGTAGAGAAAGATGAAAAAGTAATTGTTCCATCAATGATGATGATTGACACATTCACTCACTTCCTCCGGCCACCATCTTCTGTCTGTCTGTCTGTCTGTGTGTGTGTGTGTGCGTGTGTGTGTGTGTGTGTGTGTGTGTGTGTGTGTGTGTGTGTGTGTGTGTGTGTGTGCGCGTGCTTCTCGCTGTCTCACACACACACACACAATGAAGCGTCTGTGTGGAGAAACATAAAGGACACACTGGAGCAAGCACACACACACACACACACACACACACATTGGGTTAGTGCATCAGCCGTGTGTGTGTTTGCAGTTGTAACTTCCTCATTCCTGAGTGACAGCTCACGCCTTCTCTTCATGTGTTGGTGTCTTTGTGTTTCCACAGCGATGGCGGAGGCTCACCAGGCGGTGGCGTTCCAGTTCACCATAACACCAGAGGGCATCGACCTGCAGCTGTCCTACCAGGCGCTCAACCAGATCTACATGTCTGGAGTGAGGTCATGGAAGAAACGAGTGAGC
>NW_027466960.1:245000-250000 GCF_046128005.1 Genypterus blacodes
GAAGCACAAACGGCTACACAACGACACACAGCTTTAAACTACTTCTATAATAAACTAGCATCAGTCAGGCAGCTGTAGAATCATGTGGTCCAGAGGTGACCTCCAGGGTTTCAAGGTTAAAGATTTAGATTTAAGATTTAAGATTGTTAGGGTTAGGGTTAGGGTTCCACTCGGTGTGTTCACATGCACATGACGGTCCGGCCTCCTCCCCCTCTCAGGTCCAGTCTCAGGTGGTCCGGTCTCTGGCGGTGGCTCAGGCTCTGGCCGATGACGTGGACTGCCATGTTTTCCCGTTTAAGGAGTTTGGAAAAGGTCGCATTAAGAAGCTCCGCATTAGCCCTGATGCCTTCATACAGCTGAGCCTCCAGCTGGCCTATTTCAGGGTAACACACACACACACACACACACACACACACACACACACACAGTCCCGGCCATGTGTGTGCCTTCTAATGTTAAGCAAACCTGCTGTTGGTGTGTGTGTGTGTGCAGGATCGCGGCGGCTTCTGTCTGACCTATGAGGCGTCCATGACTCGTCTGTTCAGGGAGGGCCGGACTGAGACGGTGCGGTCCTGCTCCAGTGAGAGCTCGGCCTTCGTCAAGGCTCTGGAGGGGGGAGAGGTGAGACCCTCGCACTCTGCAGATTACACACACTCAGGCATAGCGGTATTTACTGTCCTTACCCAGAGGAAGTCCCTCCCTGCCGGAGGAGATCTGAAGAGCCTTCAGCAGAGCATCAAGCTCCTCTTACCCAGAGCTCTAAACAGAGCCAGTGGTCTGCTCTACTCTGGACCGGCGCCCTGGCTGAGGACGATCGAGCGGTTGTCTTAGAATGGTTTGATTCCAGGCTCCTCCTAGAATGTGACTGAGGCTCTGTGGAGCAAAGGGCAGAAGAAGAACACAAACACTGACATGAAAGCTAAAAAACTCAGTGTGACTTCACATTGTGAGGATCCAGATCCAGACTTTGTTCCATTTTGTTTTGGATCAGGAGCCTGAACAGTGCAGACGGCTCTTCAGATTGGCTTCAGAGAGACATCAGAACCTTTACCGGATGGCGATGACGGGAGCTGGAATAGACAGGCACCTCTTCTGTCTCTATGTGGTGTCCAAGTATCTGGGCGTGGACTCTCCTTTCCTCAAAGAGGTGAGAGACGCACACACACCTTACTGTTTCACCTGCATGACTGAAGAACCTGACCAAGGTTCTACTGCTGCTGGGATTCACGTCACCTTTGTCTCTGCGGTCTAAAGGTGTTGTCGGAGCCGTGGCGTCTCTCCACCAGTCAGACTCCTGTCCAGCAGATGGAGCTGTTCGACCTGAAGAATCACCCCGACTTCATTTCGCTGGGCGGAGGCTTTGGACCGGTGAGGTTCACACACTCCACAAAATCTGCCTCCAGAAATACACAGCTGCTACAACAGCTGACTGTGTGTGTGTGTGTGTGTGTGTGTGTGTGTGTGTGTGTGTGTGTGTGTGTGTGTGTGTGTGTGTGTGTTAGGTTGCTGATGATGGTTACGGGGTGTCTTACATCATCGTGGGTGAGGACATGATCAACTTCCACGTGTCTTCCAAGCACTCCTGCAAGGAAACAGTAAGTATGAACTTTCCTCTCATCTGTTTTGCTGTTTGTTTTTGTTTATAACAAGCTAACGGGAGGGAAGGCTGAGCTCAGAGTTAGTTAGCTTTGTTTTTTCTGATCCAACAACCTTCCTCTCTCTCAGGATTCCCACAGGTTTGGAGCTCAGATCAAGCAGGCTCTCCTGGACATCATGGTGCTGCTGTCAGCTGAAGCCAAGCCCTCCTCTACCGCTTCTTCCAAAGGCTCAGATCAACCCAAGAAGCTTCTCTGATCGCAGCCCGGAGACGCCAACGGGCCAACGCAGAGGTTCCCAAACTTAGGGGGGGTTGACTCTCAAAGAGTACTTGAGATAAATATGAGAAGATAAGGGAACTTTGGTTAAAGGTTAAAGTGTAGAAAACCCCATTAAATAACATCTACATGATTATTACATTTTTGGTTAATCTACTGAAATGAATATTAAAGAGTTAACTGAATCCCTCTAGTGAGGCTCACAACTTATCAATCGACCTTGCTACAGAAACGAGTGGAAAATGAGTTCAATCTTTTTACGTTTTTGCTCTTGGATCACTTAAAAAGCTGCACTGCAAAAAAAACATAAAAACAAACAGATCGCTCAGCCCTCAAGCTGTTAGGCTCAGCTGTTGCACGGTTAGACTCAGCTGGTACACGGTTAGGCTAAGCTGTTGCACGGTTAGACTCAGCTGGTACACGGTTAGGCTCAGCTGTTGCACGGTTAGACTCAGCTGGTACACGGTTAGGCTCAGCTGTTGCACGGTTAGGGTGAGCTGGTACACGGTTAGGCTAAGCTGTTGCACGGTAAGGGTGAGCTGTTACACTGTTAGGCTCAGCTGTTGCACGGTTAGGGTGAGCTGTTACACTGTTAGGCTCAGCTGTTGCACGGTTAGACTCAGCTGGTACATGGTTAGGCTCAGCTGTTGCACGGTTAGGGTGAGCTGTTACACTGTTAGGCTCAGCTGTTGCACGGTTAGACTCAGCTGGTACATGGTTAGGCTCAGCTGTTGCACGGTTAGGGTGAGCTGTTACACTGTTAGGCTCAGCTGTTGCACGCTTAGGCTCAGCTGTTGCACAGTTAGGCTTAGCTGTTGCACAGTTAGGCTTAGCTGTTAGGCTCCTAACAGTCTTTTATTGTCAGGCAGGGCAGGTGAGCACGGTTTGGTCGGTGGGAGGCACAGGTGCGTTTAATCGACAGTGGGCGAAGATTCCCTGGACCAGAGCGACGTCTTTAAAATGATGTCATCAAAACGTTACGCTCATTCACTTAAAGGTACCAGGACGGAGAGCCCAGCTGAACGATCAGCGCACTGTTTTCACCCAGGGTGCACAGCAGCAACGCAGCGGTGGGGATTAGAAGTTAATGTGTTTTACAAAAAGAACGAAACAATTATGAAAATAGCATTAGCATTAGCATCAGCGTGTTTGAACTGAACTGAACTCAAACTGGTTTAAACCTGAAATCAAAGCATTGATCACTGATTTCCCTCTGAATCAGCTGATGGACAGCTGTTTGACTCCTCAGCATCATGTTTCTGACTTTTGCTTCTCAGATGAATTTCTTCCAGCTTGTTAACCTTTGTTACCTGGTTCACTTCCTGTTTATGTCCTGGTCTACTTCCTGTTTATGTAACCGACATGTTTACTGCTTTTACACGGGGAAATGTTTCTATTAATATGTTGCAGTTTAGTAATTATTTAAAAGTCTAATGTGTCATTTTAATGTGTTTTACTAACGGTGACGTGTTTAAACATTAAATATTTGATGTTTTCAAATATCTGAATGTGTTTTGTTTCTCTGTGACTTTGACCATCTGAAGTCTGAGCCTTTGTGTGATGACGTGTGTGTGTGTGTGAGTATGTGTGTGTGTGTGTGTGTGTGTGAGTATGTGTGACAATGATGTGGCGTCAATCAGCCAGAGTGGCAGGTCGTCTAGTTGATCAGATAGACGGTGGGGGGGTTGATTGATAAGTTCTGAGCCTTATGTGAGCATTAGAAATCTGGCCGCCTGTCTCACAACTTGTCAATCATCTGAGTGTGACTGAGGTCAATGTTCATTCAGTGGCTGCATTTCACACTAAAACCCCATGGTGATTAATTGTCACTATAAAAATAAACGTTAAAAGTTCAGGATGTGGACATTTAAACTGTCGAAATCATCTTAAATATGTATTGATATTTATGGTTTAACTACTTAACTTAGACTTCGATCTGATCTCATACTGGAAAATGAAAACAAGCGAAGGAGGGAATTTTTGAAATCTGCTTGCAGGTCCGACTCATTAGGACCTGCAGGGGAGAGTACCTTCATTTTTACGTTGACGAGGTATCTTTGGAAACTCCGATGAAGTCACTCCGGAAGAGAAGGAGGAGGAGGAGGAGGGAGAGAAAAGGCAGAAAGTGAAAGTATCGCGGCAGAGGAAGCATGCGGAGCGGAGCGGCGCGGGTCCAACAGCTCGGTACGTTTCTCTGCTTTTCTTCACCTCTACGACTCCAGCTGTAAAACAAATATGAAATCGATTATTAGAAATTAACGGATGATAATAATGGTGTGTGTGTTCGTGTGTGCGTGTGTGTCTGTCTGTCTGTGTGTGTGTGTGTGTGCATATATGCGCAAACACCAAAATGCACATTTACCACAGGTTTGTCAGTCTCACGATTACATGACTGTACTTAAATTTCTCTCTGTCTGTCTCCCTCCGTCTGCCACACTACGTCTGTCTCTCTCTCTGTGCAACAGTGTCCTCAGTCCTGATGCTGGCCGTGTCAGCATGTCGTCGTGGCGCTGTGTTCTTCTCTTTGTAAGTCCCTCAGCTGTTTTCTTCACTCATTACATAACATTACATTACGATAATTTGGCAGACGCTTTTATCCAAAGCGACTTACATTACATTCGCAGAGGGGGGAGCAATTGAGGGTTCGGTGCCTTGCTCAGGGGCACCTCGGCATGAGGTCTGACACTGGTGGCCACATTTCTAATGAGTCATGCTAGAAGATTGATATTTGTAAATGAGTGTGTGATCTATCAAGTGATCCATTCTCCACATGAACACCGGAATAAGAATGGGAATAACCACACACACACACACACACACACACACACACACACACTAGGTCTAATGTGACTCTTCCTCACTCCGTCCTCACAGGAGACGTGTTGTCCTCAGGTTTGTCCAAGATGTCCAGAGTTTTCTGGTCCATCTTCTGCACGGTGTGAGCATCGTTTGAGTTTGTGTTGTTTGTTGTTGTCTGTTGTCTAGGTGATCCTGAGGCATTCTGGGCTGTCAGAGTCGGGCTGCTGGAATTCTCTCAACAACACAGACATGGTATGAGCTCATTACTTTTCAGTCATCGCTCCCTTTGCTTCTGTTGCACTTCCTGAATCTGTCATCAGCGTGATG
>NW_027466960.1:255000-257500 GCF_046128005.1 Genypterus blacodes
CAGCAGAGGTCACATGTCTCATGCAGGTAAATCATACTTTGACTTTTCACTCAATTTGTTTTTGTTTGCAGTGTAAAAAAACTCAATGTCACTCGTTCACTAAGAAGAGGACACGTGTGTGTGTGTGTGTGTGTGTGTGTGTGTTTGATGTTTGGAGCTGATTTGATACTGAATCAAGAATTTAAGAAAGTTTTAGATTTATTTCTGAACTTGTTTTTTGTAATTCTCAAAATTCCTCCAATGGTCACCAAACGATGACAGGATTCAGTCTGAGCCGTTTGGCCCAGAGGCACCAGAGCAGCTCTCACTCTAAAGAGAGCACACAGAGGGGCGGCGTGGCTCTGGGAGCTAGAGCATCCCTAGTGAAGGTTCCCAGTTAGGTTCTCAAAGGGCTTTACACACCCTCAACATCTGGAACATTCCCCAACAGGAAAACCCTACATGTGTAAGGAAGAACAGGAAGACACCTGGGGAGAGGGACGGCTGAGTGAGTGACAGCAACCTCCAGTGAGATTAGAGAGAGGAACAATAAAGACTGAAGCCCTCACTGCTCCTGAGGAGGATCAGTGTGTGAGTGTGAGTCAGTGTGAAGACTAGCTGCAGTATACATACATGAACCTGTCTCTCTGTCTGTCCCTCTGTCTGTCTCTCTCTGTCTGTCTCTCTCTCTCTCTCTCTCTCTCTCTCTCTCTCTCTCTCTCTCTCTCTCTCTCTCTCTCTCTCTCTCTCTCTCTCCCTCCCTCCCTCCTCTCTCTCGCTCTCTCTCTCTCTCTGTCTCTGTCTCTGTCTGTCTCTTGTTTTCTCAGCCATACTGTCCCTCCAATGACATCCACAGTTTCTCTGGTGTCCTTGACGGTGAGTGATCCTGGCTGCTGATTGGCTCGCTGTCACCCTTGACCTTTCCGTCCTGCTGGCTCCTTCATGCCTCTTCTTCACTGCTGTACCATCATCAGTCCTTCCCCAAGCTTTGTACTTCATTTCACTAAAGGCCACTTTCACTGGGATGTGATCCCTGAGCTCAGGAACATCAGACTGAACTCTGACCCTGATCCAGTCCCACTGTGCTAATCAAGGGGAAATGAAGTTAAGCTAAATGATCAACCTATGGAAAAGTTCTGAGCAGGTGTTTAGAGGTGTGAAGAAGGGCGGAGCTTCATGTGAGGCCTCTGCAGCCTCTCTGTGCTGGAGGATCGTAGGGTTGGGTGGAACCTGGAGTAGAAGACGCTGGACTCCTTCTTCCTGTTCCACCCAAACTACACCTGGAACGTCTGCACAGGATGTCACACAGCAACTGGAGTGAAAACAAAGAGAATGTGTGTGTTTTAAATGCTGAACACGAGACTGCAGGCGAGTCACTGGATTAACACATATTTGCATTTTATGTTGAAATGATAAGCTACTCAACAGGATGTGAAGGATGGAGAATGGAGCACCGTGTGATAGGGGGCGGGGCTAGCTCAGTCTGCAGGGGCTCAAGTCACAGGAGGACACAAAAAGGGAAGATGGACCGGTAGCTGGAGGACTGAGCACTGCCGAGGTTCCCTTGAGCAAAGAACCCCAAAGTGCCCCCTCCCCCTCACTCTGCACCTCTCCATTATGACTTATACAGACTCTGTTTGCATGAGAGTGTATTTCTTATATCTTTGTTCAGTGACTGTATATAATAAAACTATAATAAGACTGTATGTAATAAAACCACTGAGTGCAGCGTCTTCATCATCTGCGTCTTCGTCTTCTTCTTCTTCTTCCAGAAAGCTGACTGGGAAACATTTAGAGAAAGAAGTCCTCAGGAAAAGAGGAAGATCCATATTAGGATTGGAGAAGAAATGGCAGCATTTCAAAGGAAAAGTGGAAGACAAACAAATGTGCAGGATGAAGAAGAAGAAGAAGAAGAAGAAGGGTCACAAAGGAATACTGGAGAAATGGAATCAGGGAAGGAACAGAACAGACAACATCAGAGGAAGAGCCAGAGGAAACAACAACAAAGAGATGACCAGAGCAGATAGAGCAGATAGAGCAGCCGGCCCCCATCAACAGCCTGAGTGAGCAAACATGCAGAGGGAGAGAAGAAGAGAGAGAGAGAGAGAGAGAGAGACAGGCAGAGTGAGAGAGAGAGAGACAGGCAGAGTGAGAGAGAGAGAGACAGGCAGAGTGAGAGACAGAGACAGAGACAGGCAGAGTGAGAGAGAGAGAGACAGAGACAGGCAGAGTGAGAGAGAGAGAGACAGGCAGAGTGAGAGAGAGAGAGACAGGCAGAGTGAGAGACAGAGACAGAGACAGGCAGAGTGAGAGAGAGAGAGACAGGCAGAGTGAGAGAGAGAGAGACAGGCAGAGTGAGAGAGAGAGAGACAGGCAGAGTGAGAGACAGAGTGAGAGAGAGAGAGACAGGCAGAGTGAGAGACAGAGACAGAGACAGGCAGAGTGAGAGAGAGAGAGAGAGAGACAGGCAGAGTGAGAGAGAGAGACAGAGACAGGCAGAGTGAGAGAGAGAGACAGAGAC
>NW_027466960.1:262500-263646 GCF_046128005.1 Genypterus blacodes
GCCTAAATGTGCTCTTCTGCCTGTTGTCCTGTAGGGGGAGCTCTTCTGCTGCTGCTACAACGTAAGAAGCACCGCCAGTCTGTTCACTCGCTTTGTCTTTAGTCTGCAAACTAATCACCTCTAAAAAAACTCAAATTTCCTTCTTGTTTCTTCAGGAACACATTTCAAACAGTGACAGTAGAAATGATGTTTTTTGCTTTTAGGGTCTTTATTTGTCTGAAATACATTTAATAAGTACAGTCTGTCATAAGAAACACTTAATAATAATAATATAGATTAATTCTCATATAGATTTCCCTTCTTCTTCTTCTGTAGTCTCAGACGCTCGTGGTTGCTCTCACTTCCGTTTACAGCGATTCTTCACACTGAAATGATTTCTGTTTTTCCATCCGCCTCTTTTCTTCCTACAGGCCAGAGTTCACATTGTTTGTTGAGCCCCTGCTGGTGAACCTGAGTACCTCATTGCAGAAATGCAGCTCCCTGGCGTGGTGAGTGATGTGCAAACCTTCAACTCCCTTATTTTGTATTTATTTTTGTAAATAGGGAGGTCAATGGAAGCGACTGTGACAGTGTAACATCTCAAGCTAACTGAGATGTCTGCAGCATCTCAAGTACAGAATCAAAACTGGACCAGCTTCTTCTTCTCTTCTTCTCGTCTCAGCGTGGTTGATGTGAGCGTGTTTGTGTGCAGGCGTCCTCTCGCTCTCTGGTTCTAGACATTGGGGAGGACAGACTGCTGCTGACCGCTCGACCATCGCTTTTCCATCTGGACATCTTCCACCCATTCAGCGTGGAGCAGGAGGGAAGCGTGGCACAGTACAACACCAGCACACAGGTACAAGCTAACAACACACAAGCTACAAACACACAGGTACAAGCTAACCACACACAGGTACAAGCTAACAACACACAGGTACAAGCTAACAACACACAGGTACAAGCTAACAACACACAGGTACAAGCTAACAACACACAGGTACAAGCTAACAACACACAGGTACAAGCTAACAACACACAGGTACAAGCTAACAACACACAGGTACAAGCTAACAACACACAGGTACAAGCTAACAACACACAGGTACAAGCTAACAACACACAGGTACAAGCTAACAACACACAGGAACAAGCTAACCACACACAGGT
>NW_027466961.1:5000-50000 GCF_046128005.1 Genypterus blacodes
TCTGCGCTGCAGTCCTCCGTTCTGCCGGTGAGGAGGTTCTCATCACAGGTGAATTATCTAGAAGAATTCTAGATAATTAATCTAGAAGGAGCCATAATTGTCTCGCGGCTCGGATCGAACGGGCCGTATGTTCCCCACTCCTGCTGTAGGGGGAGGAGCCACAGGTCTGAAGGACCTGTTGTGTGAGGAGACAGAAATAGAAGCAGACAATCATCAGATCATCATTTACATCTAACAGCTAAAATAAACTGCACACCTGAGAATGTCTTGAATGTCACAAGGACCTGCATGATCTATTTCAGGAAGACTGTTGCAGACAACAATATAACCAAACAAACAGAGAGTAGAACATAAAAACTCGATGAAGATGGCAGAGAGTCACGAGAAGAGACTGATCACATCACGTCATCACATCATCAGGACATTGTCCTCCTGTGCAGAGACAAGATGTCCCAGCAGTGTCTTCTTAGGGACTCATTGTTGTTCACTGAGTGTTGCTTCACTGTATTTGTTCATTTACAGCGTTGCTACACTGTGAATCATTTTGGTGGATTATCTCCATGGAGGTCTCCACAGTTCTAAACTTTAAGACCCAACCCCTGTCTGTCCCACAGACCAGAGACCGGATGTAGTTCAGAACCCACCAAATGTCAGAATCGGAGCCGACTGGACATCGGCTCCAAGGAACCAAATGAAACCTTGAACAAGCAAACCTCTCAGTGACTCACCAGCAGAGTCTTCTGACAGCCAAACAAGGGGCGACTCACAACAACAACAGACGCACAAAACTGTTCTGAAAATAAGTCTGTTTACAAGGCTGAGGAAGGAGTCCCACGTCAGAGCGGGCAAAGAGGCTCGGCCGGCTTGGGTGACACATTCAACCGGAGCTTCAGTCAAAAGCATAACAAGCGTCACCGCAATCTTTGGTATCTGACACTTCCTCCTGAAGGGACTGATGCTATCTGTGATCCTGTGTGTGAAGTTTAGAACAAGGACAGTTTGTGCAACATCTGTGTCAGATCAATGACCACCACATGATGGAATGGAAGGGAGAAGGTTCATGCACCATTTTAGTCTTCATTAACTAGAAGAATCCTTTTACTCAAGTTATCCTAACTTAGAACATTATGCAGACAGACTGATGTAACAGCTTGTAGCGACACGTATAATCATGGGAGCATGTGTGTGTGCAGGTAAAGAACACGCCTGAACTTTGGTATGTTGACATGTGTAGGACCAGAAGGTGTGACAGCAGATAGAAGAGAGAAGATGGAAGTGATGGATGATGTGTGCCTCTCATGTGTGTCATGTGTGTGTCTCATGTGCGCGTCTCATGTGTGCGTCTCGTGTAAGTCTCATGTGTGTGCCTCATGTGTGCGTCTCATGTGTGCGTCTCATGTGTGCGCCTCATGTGTGTGTCATTAAACTGATATCCTTCCTGTGTGGAGCCCTTCCTCATTCTAACTGTCAAAGTGGAATCCCAGATCCTCGTCCCGTCACATTTGATGGTATGTTGGAGAGTTCCTGAAAGTAGTTCTGAATGTTGTGGTAGCTGCACTTGTTCAAGAGCTTTGGTCAGTTAGTCTCATTAGCTGCACGTGCAGAAACTTGGAAACCAACAAAAACACTTGAACATGAAAGAAACAACTCAGTTCAAAAGAACAGAGTTCAGCCTTGGAGGTTTGTGACTTCAGACGATGCTAACAGCAAAGAGACAAAGAGGCCAGAAAACATTTGTCAAAGGTGATGAGTGAAAATTCCTATTACACCCGTTTGTTAAGTAGTGCCTGAGCCTGTTGAGTGGCTCTAATGCTGATTGATGATAGTTTGAGTTACACCCTTTGGGGTGAACCCGTAAACTCTGACTCTCTCAGATAATAATGATCAAAACCACAACACACCAAAAGAAGAGTGTCTTCTACTGATTGATTTGTATTTTACTTCCCCATGTTTGATGAGTGTGCCTCCAGAGCAGACAGTGTAGAGTGAAGTCCAGGTCTACGTGGGTCTGAGTCGCCTCGTCTGCAGGGGCAAAGTCTGCCGGCTCATTGTTCTCACTCTACTTTTGCAAACTGATACAAGACTCAAATGCAATTCACACTTAATGAAGTTCTACCTCGGTGAGGGAAATCAGTCCCCTGCATTCAACCCATCGCCCTAGTGCCTTAGCCAAGGGCAATGGCAGGAGGAATAACTTAGAACCAGAGAGTGCCTGCCAGAAACGCACAAACCAAAGTCGGGACCAACACTGGCATGTGATCCAAACTCATTCTAAGATGGATAACTGAGGCAGCGACTGGCTGTCCACCTGAGAGGGAAGACCTGCGACTCGGCACCATGGCTCCAGACTGGAAGATACCGGCCCTCATCCCAGGTGCTACACAATGAACCATCGTACATCAAAGCCAGATGAAGCCAACGTCACAGTGAAAAGGCGCAGGACTGTGCCCGCTGCTGCCTGTAATGTGTTTGTAATGGGATACTTATTTGCATTGTAGTACAAACAGTGCTCTTGTGTCTGTGAGCAAACTTTGACAGTGATTGAAGCAGCAGGTAGAACTGCACACACGTGTGCTGGTACAGACGGGAACACTGTCTGTGGCTTTCCAGCCCAATGACAAATGGGTGATAAACAAAGTCAAGCTGGTGTAGTGAGCCGGGTGAAGATGACACCGCACTGCTCCTGGATGAACCTCAAAGATATTTAATGCTTCATATTACATTCACACTACAGATCTCATCTGTTTATGAAGGTTAAATGGAGGACCCATAGCCTGTGCATGATAGGATGACACAAGCTCATCCTTTTACACTCTTTGACCTCCACAATGAGGTCATTATATTTCTGACACTTGTTGCAGTCTGAGCTTTGGTGACTTCAGTTCACAGGGACATCTGGATGCAGATGAGGGCTCCACACTGAGCCGGGCCAATGCTTGGACAACAATCTGTAGATCTGAATTGGAATTCAATAAATATATAGTTAAATATACATTCCTATGAATAAAATGTATTTCCTAATACGAATGTGTCCAGACCAGATGAAAGAAGATGAGATGTGCTTTCCCATTCTGGTGGGACACAGGTCAGCAGAAACATCTCAATTCTGTCTGTTTGTTATTTGTACCAGAAAGTCAAGTCCACTTGTGGCCATCGGACTTTATAATAAATCTACCTCGGGTCGGGGATGAACAGTGGGGACATAGGGATCTGAGGCCTTGCCCCCCCCCCCCCTCAAACTGTTTCACTGTCACTTTATAGCATATAGCACAACATGTTGCTGTATATCACATACACACACCTGTATGCTGTAGTAAATCACTCTTACCTCCCAGCCAGATGCACATTTTGCACTTTGTACACTTGTCCTCCTTATGTACTTGTACTGTTATGTACTTTGTTCCCCTATTGTATGAACTTCATACCCCTGATTGTGTGTACTTTATTATCTGCATGCATTCTTGCACGTTTTTATTGCATTAGTTTAGGTGATTTCTCGTTGTTCTTTCATTCTGCACTGTACTGGAACTGTTGCACAGTCATTTCCCTCAGGATAATAAACTTTTTATCTTATCTTATCTTATCTTATTTTATATTGATTTGTGTAGCCCAATATCACATGACAGACCTGGATGAGACTGTGCAAGGTTATAACAAGATGACAACTGGACTGAGACAAGCCCTCGCCCCAGAGGTCACAAATTAAGTTCTTAGGAACCAGTAATGACACAAACAAAGGGTGCAGACAGGAAAGACGTTAATGGGTTGATTGCCATCACACAGAGGGATTACTAATTAGTCAACACATATGGACGTCTTTATCATACCTTGGGTGTCATTTTACAGACTTTGTCTGATTATAAAAGCTGCTGTGTGACAGCAGAGGACGACAACGAGGGAAGAGCAGAGGAGCCAGATTACAGAGAGCATCCAAACATTCAAGCCAAGACAATATGGAAGTCTTTAACAATGAATATTGGTCCTAATAGAAACTTGAACTTGGTGTATTATCATTATCATTATTAGTAGTAGTAGGAAATGGTAACTGTTTATACTGGAACATTAACTTTACATGTAGCAAAATGTACTTTACTAATATATTTAGTAATATATCAATGTTTCAACTAACAGAAGTCAACCAAAGAAGATGTTCACCATGACTGTGAAGATTTGTCTCCTTCTTCTTGTGTTTGTTGGTAAGCATCAAAATTAACATAACATCTACATACATACATACACACATATATGTATATATATATATATATATATATCTATACACCACATTGATCATGATCATTCTGTCAACATCCTATGTTCCAGATGTTGAAGGATAAACTGTGACACTGATTTATCATTCTATCACCAAAACAGCTTCTGGCAACACAGCTGATACCACCACAGCTGCCCCGACAAACACAACCACAGCTGCCCCAACAACAGTTGCTGCCTCCCATCAGTAACAAAGTGAAATTCTCATTGGTCATTGCAGCTGTGACAGCTCTTTATTGGAATTAGAGATTCGACTTGACAGGCCAAACAGGTTTAGGGTTAGTTCACATGACCAGACTTTGATCATTCCACTTCTTCATGATGTCACCATTAGCATGTGCAGAACAGATGCAGACCGCACAGTTCAACATTCTCTAAAGTCATAGTTCAGGGAAATCTTTTGTGGTAATAGGTTGGAATGGAGTCAGACTAAAGGTGTAACACAAAATGAATTGAAAATATTTACTTGCTTTAAATAACAGTCAAAGCGTTTGGGGTCAATATGACCCCAGAGGACAATAGGTGAATGTAAAATGGGAGGACTCTAAAGGGTTAAGACTTAAATGACTTAAAGAGTGTTTTTATTCTTCTACTATATCTACAAATACATATACGTGTCATTTCATCCTGTGCAAATGAATGACAGTAAATAACTCTTCATTCTTTGATATCAACACAGAGAACTATATGAGCCATAGACAGCATGAACATGTGTTGATGCTACATTGTGTTGTTTCTTCACTGGACTCTCTGGTGTCAGAAGTCTCTACAATAAACAGTGGTGATGGATCTCTGTCCACAGATGAGTGTGTGCACATTAAACTTAAAGCATTAAACGTTAAGTACCAAATGTTGCCAAGGATTTTTTGCATGTTCAAATATGAGGTGTGAATTAATAATAAAGAAATTAATTTAAAAGTTTTGAGGTTTAACTTGGTTCTTTTCCCCCTCCACCCATACCACCCCTCCCTCCTTGCCCACCTGTTACATTACAGAGCCTTAACCCCACATCCATAATCTGAGTATTTCACTCGCATCACTCCAAGACTAAACAAAGACAAAGAGACAAAATCACTAAAGTTCCTAATGCACCATAAGTAAACTATGCACAGGAGAAGGAGGTGACAGAGACATGAGTGTGTAAATTGACAGCAGTATGCTAGTAGAGCATCATCATCATCATCACCATCAACGTAACGACCGTCCCTGTCCCAATGACGGGTACTGGAGGCTGAGGCGTCCCACTCTGGCCTCCAAGGGAGAGGTCAGTCTTTTACAGTTCAACACCCTGACTGATCTGACTCCATATGCTAATCAGTGACACGGTGATGATCCTCACCCTGGTTCAGATACTGTACCTCATTAGTTGCAAATGAGGGCTCCACATTGACCCGGGCCAATGCTTGGACAACAATCTGTAGATCTGAATTGGAATGAGACTGTGCAAGGTTATAACAAGACGACAACAGGACTGAGACAAGCCTTCGCCCCAGAGGTCACAAATCACGTTTTTAGGAACCAGTAATGACACAAACAAAGAATGCATAAAGATGTTAAAGGGTTGATAGCTACGCCATCACACAGAGGGATTACTCATTAGTCAAACATTTATGGACGTCTTTGTCCTACCTTGGGTGTCATCTTACAGGCTTTGTCTGATTATAAAAGCTGCTGTGTGACAGCAGAGGACGACAACGAGGGAAGAGCAGAGGAGCCAGATTACAGAGAGCATCCAAACATTCAAGCCAAGACAATATGTAAGTCTTTAACAATGAATATTGGTCCTAATAGAAACTTTGAACTTGGTGTATTATCATTATCATTATTAGTAGTAGTAGGAAATGGTAACTGTTTATACTGGAACATTAACTTTACATGTAGCAAAATGTACTTAAAAGCCAAAGGTTAAGAATCGCATAGAGTGTTGTTGTGTTGTTGTGTTGTTGTGTTGTTGTGTTGTTGTATTATTGTGTTGTTGTGTTGTTGTGTTGTTGTGTTGTTGTGTTGTGAGATGTCATCAGCACCTTTAACTGGGAATTAAATGAAGCGCAAAAGAAATGGAAAAAATTGTCAATTAAAATGCTGTTAATAATACAATGGAATAAATATATCAATGTGTCTATGAACAGAAGTCAACCAAAGAAGATGTTCACCATGACAGTGAAGATTTGTCTCCTTCTTCTTGTGTTTGTTGGTAAGCATCAAAATTGACATAACATCTACATACATACATACACACATATATGTATATCTATACACACACACATAAACATATATGTATATATATATATATTTATATACACCACATCATTCTGTCAACATCCTATGTTCCAAATGTTGAAGGATAAACTGTGACACTGATTAATCATTCTTACACAAAAAAAGCTTCTGGCAACGCACAAACAATAACCACAACCACCACGGCTGCCCCGACAACCACAACCACCACGGCTGCCCCGACAACCACAACCACCACGGTTGCCCCGACAACCACAACCACCACGGTTGCCCCGACAACCACAACCACCACGGTTGCCCCGACAACCACAACCACCACGGTTGCCCCGACAACCACAACCACCACGGCTGCCCCGACAACAACAACCACCACGGCTGCCCCGACAACCACAACCACCACCGCTGCCCCGACAACCACAACCACCACGGCTGCCCCGACAACCACAACCACCACGGCTGCCCCGACAACCACAACCACCACGGCTGCCCCGACAACCACAACCACCACGGCTGCCCCGACAACAACAACCACCACGGCTGCCCCGACAACCACAACCACCACAGCTGCCCCGACAACCACAACCACCACGGCTGCCCCGACAACCACAACCACCACGGCTGCCCCGACAACCACAACCACCACGGCTGCCCCGACAACCACAACCACCACGGCTGCCCCGACAACCACGACAACCACAGCTGTCCCGACAACCACGACAACCCCGGCTGCCCCGACAACCACGACCACCACAGCTGCCCCAACAACCACAACAACGGCCCTGACAACCACTACCACAGCTGCGCCGACAACCACAACCACGACAACGGCCGCGACAACAACTGCCCCAACTGCTGCCTCCTCTGCCATCAGTAACAAAGTGAGCTTCCTGTTGGTCATTGCAGCTGTGACAGCTCGTTATTGGAATTAGAGATTCGACTTGAATATGAGGCTAAACACGTTTGTAAGTTAACAAGTTTACAAGTTTAACTTCTTGAAGAGACTTAAACATCACCAGACTTAGTTCATTACACTTCTTCATGATGTCACCTTTAGGGTGTGCAGAAGAGATGCAGACTGCACAGTTCAACATTCTTTAACTAGGACTTTAAGACTAAAATGACTTAAAGAGTGTTTATATTCTTCTACTATATCTACAAATACATATACGTGTCATTTCATCCTGTGCAAATGAATGACAGTAAACAACTCTTCATTCTTTGACATAAACACAGAGAACTATATGAGCCATAGACAGCATGAACATGTGTTGATGCTACATTGTGTTGTTTCTTCACTGGACTCTCTGGTGTCAGAAGTCTCTACAATAAACAGTGGTGATGGATCTCTGTCCACAGATGAGTGTGTGCACATTAAACTTAAAGCATTAAACGTTAAGTACCAAATGTTGCCAAGGATTTTTTGCATGTTCAAATATGAGGTGTGAATTAATAATAAAGAAATTCATTTAAAGGTTTTGAGGTTTAACTGCGTTCTTTTCCCCCTCCACCCATACCACCCCTCCCTCCTTGCCCACCTGTTACATTACAGAGCCTTAACCCCACATCCATAATCTGAGTATTTCACTCGCATCACTCCAAGACTAAACAAAGACAAAGAGACAAAAACACTCAAGTTCCTAATGCACCATAAGTAAACTATGCACAGGAGAAGGAGGTGTCAGAGACATGAGTGTGTAAATTGACAGCAGTATGCTAGTAGAGAGGGTGTGCATCATCATCATCATCATCATCATCATCATCATCATCATCAATGTAACGACCTTCCCTCGAGGCTGAGGCGTCCCACTCTGGCCTCCAAGGGAGAGGTTTGTCTTTTACAGTTCAACACCCTGATTGATCTGACTCCATATACTAATCAGTGACACGGTGATGACCCTGGTTCAGATACTGTACCTCATTAGTTGGATTATTTGACTTAATATGAGACTTTATACGTTTGAATTCTCTGTTCAGGTACCGGGAACACTGGCTTCATTTATCATTTATTTAGCATCAAAGACACACAGTCGTGTTTCAAACTGGACTAAATGAATCGTTCAGACAGGGCGTACCTGAGAACAGCTTGAGTTTAGTTCTTGAGTGGCTATTAAGTCCTGTCGGCTCAGAGGCTGAACTGGACTGGCACACTGTAAGGCTCGACCATCCCCGTGTGTCCGACAGGCCAAAAGCAGAAACACGCCCATATGTTCAATAACCTCCCTTGATGCCGCCCGCCTAGTAGAATTAACCCAATGATTAGCATTCAGCTCAGTACAACTCAATCTGGATAACAACTAATGCCTCTCAGTGATCACGGACCCTAGACACTTGAATGTTGTCCCTAGAAATTACTAGAATAACTGCTCAAAGAATAATCAGAGATGGATCAATGTTCACAATTGCTTTTAGTTTATGTGTGATGATTACATCACTGACAGATGAGACCATGTGTCTTGATTGAAGTAAAGTGGAAGTGTTCCCACAATGTAAAGACTTATAGGATGACTGGTGAGAGGCCTGAAGCTGTTCTGACTGAAACTAACTTGGGAGGAACACAACTACATGGTGTGAGATTTAAAATGGAAATCCCTAAATGGTGAGATAATAATTTCAAAAAGCACAGAGTGAGAAATGTTTGTTGATCTCAAACTCTTTCAATAGAGACGTGTGGAAGACGTCTTGTCGCCGGGTTGAAACAGGTTCTTTTCAAATCTGGAGAATGTTGTCACTCCCTGTGCCTGACTGCAGTTACGGCACATTTGAGTTTATTTTAGGACAGAAAAAAACAAACATGTGGGAGTGTAAGAGGAAGCATCGGTTATGACACAATCTAGCTCAGCAAGAATGTAGATCATGTCTTTAATCTTGAGATTGTTTATCTATCCAAACTATCAGCTGACCAAAATGGTCACAGAGAGCTAAATTGAAAAGGGGAAAAACAAACGTGACTTTTATCGATCGAGTTGTCAAACTTGTGTCATCATCTCACCTGCCTTGCCTTGTCTGATCATAAAAGCATGAGGTTGGTGGGAGTCTCTGGGTTGGTCTGGATCCATCTGCTGCTGGGAGCCTGGGAAGCCCTTTGAGACACTGAGATGATACTGGGGAATACAAACACATTAGATTTAACTTGATTAGGCTTCTTCTGCACACATCTCCCAAGCTGCCCCATGCAAGGAAACATTCCTATCAAACCTCCCAAACTCTCCTCATTGAGCTGTTCCATCTCCCCAGTTGAGGGATTGTGTCAAAAACATTGCAATCCTGGAAACCACCTTATATAATGGGTATCATTGCATAATGTGTATGCGAACTGGATGTTAGTAAAAATGATTTAAAAGATATGCAAGGTGATACCAGCATCAACCTGCTCAGTTGGAGCTTTAGGCTGAAGAAAAGATGAGGGAGGAATGCAGCATTTGGCTCAGACTGGCCACCTGAGAAGGTATTGCCAAGGGAGGCAGTAGTCGAGTGGGTAGAGCTTCCGCTTAAGAACCGGAGGGTTGCCGGTTCGAGTCCCTGCCGAGGTGCCCCTGAGCAAGGCACCGAACCCTCAATTGCTCCCCCCTCTGTGAAGGGTGGTAATATAATGTAATGTAAGTCGCTTTAGATAAAAGCGTCTGCCAAATGATCGTAATGTAATGTAATGTATTCTTTAGAAAGCTAAAAAAAAAATTGACACCCTTTATAGGAAAGAACATGGTCACAATGAGATGAGTTGTATCTCCATAGAGTCACCGGTCTCCTCTTTTACACAGTGAGTGCTTCAACTCTCAGTGGTTCCATTACGTTTCCTGCAAACTGAACCAATCACCATAAAGCATTCCTAAACTGTCTTTCTTTGGTCTATACTTAAAGTAGACATGGTCCAGTGGAAAAAAAAAGTTGTAAAAAAAGACATGACCTTCCGTGATTTTCTGTTTTGGAAGGTTCCTTGAATCCTCTCGGTGGAAACAACTGGCAGGGAGACAAAAGGTTGAGTCGGGCATCTGACGCATTAATAACTTGCTCGTCATCTTGACTCATGACCCATCACAAGCTAAGTTTATCCAGAAATATCTCATGAACAAAAGGTAGGAAGAGCTGATTATAGAACTGATGTTCACACCTTAACAAAGACAAAAAGAAAACATTCATGCTATGTTTATTTACGTCTTTCCCTGAGTACTGATGTCATCTCACCTGCCCTGTAGTCTGTTATAAAAGCTGAGGTCTTCACAGCAGAAGACATGGACGAGCAGAGCCAAGGAGACGGATCACCTGGGAACAGATCACACCACTGAATTCAATCACTGCACTGAAAACAACCAAGGAGCAGAACCCAGCAAAGCCAGTAAGTCTGTTTATCATTCAGGAGAGAAGAATCACTTCTTATAGGGATTCTTTCTGATGTAACATTGCTGTTTCAATTCACTTACAGAAGTCAACCAAATATGATGTTCAACATGACTGTGAAGATTTGTCTCCTTCTGATTGTTGGTAAGCATTAAAATTGACATGAAATCTATATACATACACACATATATGTATATATATATACCACATCATTCTGTCAACATTCTATTTTCCAAATGTTGAAGGATAAACTGTGACACTGATTTATCATTCTATCACCAAAAAAGCTTTTGGCAACACAGAAGGAGTAACCACAGCAACTACCACCACAGCTGCACCGACAACAACAACCACCACAGCTGCCCCGACAACAACCACCACCACAGCTGCCCCGACAACCACAACCACCACAGCTGCCCCGACAACCACAACAGCTGCCATGGCAACAACAACCACCACAGCTGCCGCGACAACCACAACCACCACAGCTGCCCCGGCAACAACAACCACCACAGCTGCCCAGCAACCACCGCCACCACAGCTGCCCCGGCAACCACCACCACAGCTGCTCTGGCAACAACCACCAACACAGCTGCCCCGACAACCACAGCTGCCTCGGCAACAACGACCACCACAGCTGCCCCAGCAACCACCACCACCACAGCTGCCCTGGCAACAACAACCACCACAGCTACCCTGGCAACCACCACCACGGCAGCTGCCCCTGCAACCACAACCACCACAGCTGCCCCGACAACCACAACCACCACAGCTGACCCGGCAACAACAACCACCGCATCTGCCCCGGCAACCACAACCACCACAGCTGCCCCGGCAACCACAACCACCACAGCTGCCCCGGCAACCACAACCACCACAGCTGCCCCAGCAACCACCACCACCACAGCTGCCCCGGCAACCACCACCACAGCTGCTCTGGCAACAACCACCACCACAGCTGCCCCGACAACCACAGCTGCCTCGGCAACAACGACCACCACAGCTGCCACGGCAACAACGACCACCACAGCTGCCCCAGCAACCACCACCACCACAGCTGCCCTGGCAACAACAACCACCACAGCTACCCTGGCAACCACCACCACGGCAGCTGCCCCAGCAACCACAACCACCACAGCTGCCCCGACAACCACCACCACCACAGCTGCCCTGGCAACAACAACCACCACAGCTACCCTGGCAACCACCACCACGGCAGCTGCCCCGGCAACCACCACCACCACAGCTGCCCCGACAACCACAACTACCACAGCTGCCCCGGCAACAACAACCACCACAGCTGCCCCGGCAACCACCACCACCACAGCTGCCCCGGCAACCACCACCACAGCTGCTCTGGCAACAACCACCACCACAGCTGCCCCGACAACCACAGCTGCCTCGGCAACAACGACCACCACAGCTGCCACGGCAACAACGACCACCACAGCTGCCCCAGCAACCACCACCACCACAGCTGCCCTGGCAACAACAACCACCACAGCTACCCTGGCAACCACCACCACGGCAGCTGCCCCAGCAACCACAACCACCACAGCTGCCCCGACAACCACAACCACCACAGCTGCCCCGGCATCAACAACCACCACAGCTGCCCCGGCAACCACCACCACCACAGCTGCCCCGGCAACCACCACCACCACAGCTGCCCTGGCAACAACAACCACCACAGCTACCCCGGCAACCACCACCACGGCAGCTGCCCCGGCAACCACAACCACCACAGCTGCCCCGACAACCACAACCACCACAGCTGCCCCGGCAACAACAACCACCACAGCTGCCCCGGCAACCACCACCACCACAGCTGCCCTGGCAACAACAACCACCACAGCTGCCCCGGCAACAACAACCACCACAGCTGCTGCCTCCTCTGCAGTCAGTAACAAAGTGAGCTTCCTCTTGGTCATTGTAGCTGTGACAGCTCTTTATTGGAATTAAAGACTAAACTGAGCACTTCAGCACTTAAATGCTGTATTAGGACACTGAAAGATCACCAACCTTAATTTATTGTTTATTTTATTTATTTTCAATTATTTATTTCTGCAATTTACATGTGATTGCATTGACTGAGTTACCATGAAGAATTCTGCATTCCTTGACATTTACAAGTTCCCTTGAATAACAGAACTATATGAGCCACAGACAGAGGGGGGGGGGGGAACAGCAGCAACTCCAAACCTAATCATCCTCAAACACAGACTGCATTTATGAAGTCTACCATGTGCACTTTGGCTCTGTTGCTTCTCAGCAGTGTGGATTTCACATTGCGGTCATTTTGGAAGCTGTGCATTGTGTTGTTGCTGTTCCATGACAGTGGATGGAATTTCTCTGGAGTCTCTCTACCAGAAACTGTGGTGATGGTTCTTAGCCTTTACATGCGTGTTCATCAAAAATTAATAAGAGAGTATTAAATATGAAATACCAAATACCATGTTGCAGGGCAAAGTTTGTGGAGAAGTTGTACAAAGAAAAATAAATGTAAATAAAGAATATTAATCACCTCGCATTGTGCTTTGATCTGTACCAACATCACAGACAGACAGACAGACAGACCGACCGACAGACAGACAGACAGACAGACAGACAGACAGACAGACAGACAGATGGATCATTTCTGACAGAGACAGAGATTTCGATTTCTCAGATTTTTTGCTGTTGCAGAGCAACGTGTCAAAATCAAGCAGGAGGTTCTAAAATTTCTGCTTCTTTGGCCCTAAGATCAGCATTTCAGTTTTATTGACATAAAGAAGGAGAACATGTTTTGTCATCCAGCCTTTAACAGCCAGAAGACAGGACTCCAAGTTGGAGATCCAGAGTGATCGTTGGGATTTATGGAAACATACATTTGGGTGTCATCCGCATATAAATGAAAATCTGTTCCATACTGACGAATTATGTTTCCAAGCGGGAGCATATAAATAGAGAAGAGTAATGGGCCCAATACAGAACCCTGAGGAATGTCAAACTTTACCAGGTAGCAAGTCAAATTAGTATTATTTAATGAAAGTGAATCCTATTTGTTAGGTAGGATCTGAACCAAGAAAGTCCAAGACCACGAATGCCAATGTGGTTCTAAAGCCGATCAAGTAGGATATTATGATCCACAGTGACAAAGGCTGCACTTAGATTGAGGAGAATTAGAACCAAAACAGCACCAGAATCAGCGGTAAGAAGTAGGTCGTCAGAAACCTTTCACAATCAGACAAGGCAGGTTTCATTACGCCTCATGCAATCTGAGCAAATCACTGTAAGATGTAAAGTATACATCTATCTATTATGTATACTATAAGAATTATATGGTCAACATCAAGTTACAGTCACAATCAGAATACTGGCTCCAACAGTCTGAGCCTAATACACAAAGCCCAGAGAACTGCTCGCCTTTCACCATAGGAGGCCCAGAAAACATACATATGAGTAGAAGAACTACCTGAGCTTCAATAGAAAGGGTTTTAACACTTCACCCACCAAGGGCTCTCTCACACACGTGCACACAACCACAACATGCACACGCGCAGACACACACACACACACACACACACACACACACACACACACACACACACACTCCCCCCACAGATACCTGACTGGAGGTGGGGGAATATCAATTGGTGACAAACTGTCTGAGGTCTTTTCTTTAGATCTGTCATTACTATAGAAATGCAAATTGTACTGTATGGTGGTTTGGTAAAATGTTCGCAAACAGGAACACTCAGGACAGAAAACATCTGTTCACACACAGCAGGACACACCCTCATCAGATGAATAGTCATTTTATGACCTCCTGCTCAGTTTGTATTTAAGGCAGACTAACAGGTAATTCAGGGTGCATTCCCATTAAAGGAACGTTCACACGTAAGTTGTGTGATTTCTCATGCAGCTACATGAAAGACATTTTGGTGCACCCCGGTAAAGGGAGCTCCCGCATATGCTGTGCGTTCTGCGCGCAGCTATGTGTTAGACTTTTGGAGCACTCCGTTAGAGGAAGCTCCCGCGTCATAATGCTGCGTTAACTGCTCGTTGCTTCGTGACGTAGGCAAAGAGTACATTTGGATTCTGGTATACTTTGTGATGGGAATTCAACTGTTAATGACAAGTGATATCTGTTTAATTAGGAGACTTCCAAACATTCAAATGTTCAATAAATTGATGATTGTTAATCTTTGATTTACCTCGACTGAAACTGTTTATATTACACCAAAACCATATCGGATAGAATTTTATATCGGAGAACTTTTGGCACATTTTGTTCATTTTAAACACAAAATGGCTTAAATCAGATGCATTTTCATCTTGTTTGCATTAAGAGGCTTTTGTCTTTTCACAGTTTGAATTTAACCTCAGCGTTAAGTCAAACATATGGCTGAATTGATCATGCTAAGTTGAAACCTCTGAGTTAGTAGTAAGAATATGAGGAATATGGTTTACTAAACATGTTTGTTCTCAAGGTAACGGGGACAAAGTCGTCGACAAGTTTATGGGAGTATTTCACTATTTGGTTCCTGGCACCCAAACTCTACCAGGACGCATTATAGAATTATTTATCCGGACCGTTATCAATTCTTGAGAGATGTAAGTATTCTCAGTTTGAACGAATAACATATTCTGAAAGTAAATAAGAGCGTATATTCAATACTAAATGAATCCTGAATTCCCGCACTAATACAATGATCCGAAACTAAAACTTCTTATTCTGAGCAGACAATTGGCGATCTATTTACAGAATCAACCGATTAGAGACTAAATTATCACTAGCAACAAATATTTTATCTTATGGAGGCAGATAAACCAGATCATTAAACAACAATAATAATAATTTCACATTGCCGAAGTGGAGATTCGACCAGCCTTCCCCGCAACTCATTGGCTGCCGTCATTGGACCAAGGGCGGGACTTCCGGGTTTTACATCACCATAAACCATTCCTAGACTGTCTTTCTCTGGTCTATATTTAAAGTAGACATGGTCGAATGGAGAAAGCGGAAGTTGATCTTTCATTTGTATCTGCGCAACGGCAACTTTTGAATAAAAATACTTCATGTTGTTGATGTTTCCTCAATAAAATATAGTTGAAATTGTTCCCTTTTGTTGATAATTTGTTTATTGTATGCTGAGAAGTAAACAACAGGAAGTAAAATAAGCCTTCTTAATAAAGTCCTGCCGAGAGACACTTCAGAGACACTTTATCATATAAGTATTCAGGTGTCTGATGGTCATTTCTCTTTATCTGAACTATTTTGAATGTTTTATTGGAAGCCTTCAAACTTTGAGTATGTAAATAGCTGTAGTTGTTTTGAAATGTTTAGTTGTCCTTGTGAAACTCTGAGATTCCAAATAAAATGTAAGAAAGTACAAAGTAATTTGTGTTGCTGCTTTGACAGCAGTACAACAATTCCATTCTGTATCCCAGGTTGAGTGAATTCTGAGGAAACAGGAAAAGCACTTTACATCAAATCTTGAATTTCTGTTTTGGAATGTTCCTTGAATCCTCTCGGTGGAAACAAATGGCAGGAAGACAAAAGGTTGAGTCGCGCATCTGACGCATTAATAACTTGCTCGTCATCTTGACTCATGACACGTCACAAGCTAAGTTTATCCAGAAATATCTCATGAACAAAAGGTAGGAAGAGCTGATTATAGAACTGATGTTCACACCTTAACAAAGACAAAAAGAAAACATTCATGCTATGTTTATTTACGTCTTTCCCTGAGTACTGATGTCATCTCACCTGCCCTGTAGTCTGTTATAAAAGCTGAGGTCTTCACAGCAGAAGACATGGACGAGCAGAGCCAAGGAGACGGATCACCTGGGAACAGATCACACCACTGAATTCAATCACTGCACTGAAAACTACCAAGGAGCAGAACCCAGCAAAGCCAGTAAGTCTGTTTATCATTCAGGAGAGAAGAATCACTTCTTATAGGGATTCTTTCTGATGTAACATCGCTGTTTCAATTCACTTACAGCAGTCAACCAAAGATGATGTTCAACATGACTGTGAAGATTTGTCTCCTTCTTCTGATTGTTGGTAAGCATCCAAATTGACATGAAATCTATATACATACACACATATATGTGTATATATATACCACATCATTCTGTCAACATCCTATGTTCCAACTGTTGAAGGATAAACTGTGAGACTGATTTATCATTCTAACACCAAAACAGCTTTTGGCAACACAGAAGGAGTAACCACAGCAACTACCACCACAGCTGCCCCGACAACCACAACCACCACAGCTGCCCCGACAACAACAACCACCACAGCTGCCCCGACAACCACTACCACCACAGCTGCCCCGACAACCACAACAGCTGCCATGGCAACAACAACCACCACAGCTGCCGCGACAACCACAACCACCACAGCTTCCCCGGCAACAACAACCACCACAGCTGCCCCAGCAACCACCACCACCACAGCTGCCCCGGCAACCACCACCACAGCTGCTCTGGCAACAACCACCACCACAGCTGCCCCGACAACCACAGCTGCCTCAGCAACAACGACCACCACAGCTGCCCCGGCAACAACGACCACCACAGCTGCCCCAGCAACCACCACCACCACAGCTGCCCTGGCAACAACAACCACCACAGCTACCCTGGCAACCACCACCACGGCAGCTGCCCCGGCAACCACAACCACCACAGCTGCCCCGACAACCACAACCACCACAGCTGACCCGGCAACAACAACCACCGCATCTGCCCCGGCAACCACCACCACCACAGCTGCCCCAGCAACCACAACCACCACAGCTGCCCCGGCAACCACCACCACAGCTGCTCTGGCAACAACCACCACCACAGCTGCCCCGACAACCACAGCTGCCTCGGCAACAACGACCACCACAGCTGCCCCGGCAACAACGACCACCACAGCTGCCCCAGCAACCACCACCACCACAGCTGCCCCGGCAACAACAACCACCACAGCTACCCTGGCAACCACCACCACAGCAGCTGCCCCAGCAACCACAACCACCACAGCTGCCCCGACAACCACAACCACCACAGCTGCCCCGGCAACAACAACCACCACAGCTGCCCCGGCAACCACCACCACCACAGCTGCCCCGGCAACCACCACCACCACAGCTGCCCTGGCAACAACAACCACCACAGCTGCCCCGGCAACAACAACCACCACAGCTGCTGCCTCCTCTGCAGTCAGTAACAAAGTGAGCTTCCTCTTGGTCATTGTAGCTGTGACAGCTCTTTATTGGAATTAAAGACTAAACTGAGCACTTCAGCACTTAAATGCTGTATTAGGACACTGAAAGATCACCAACCTTAATTTATTGTTTATTTTATTTATTTTCAATTATTTATTTCTGCAATTTACATGTGATTGCATTGACTGAGTTACCATGAAGAATTCTGCATTCCTTGACATTTACAAGTTCCCTTGAATAACAGAACTATATGAGCCACAGACAGGGGGGGGGGGGGGGGGAACAGCAGCAACTCCAAACCTAATCATCCTCAAACACAGACTGCATTTATGAAGTCTACCATGTGCACTTTGGCTCTGTTGCTTCTCAGCAGTGTGGATTTCACGTTGCGGTCATTTTGGAAGCTGTGCATTGTGTCGTTGCTGTTCCATGACAGTGGATGGAATTTCTCTGGAGTCTCTCTACCAGAAACTGTGGTGATGGTTCTTAGCCTTTACATGCGTGTTCATCAAAAATTAATAAGAGAGTATTAAATATGAAATACCAAATACCATGTTGCAGGGCAAAGTTTGTGGAGAAGTTGTACAAAGAAAAATAAATGTAAATAAAGAATATTAATCACCTCGCATTGTGCTTTGATCTGTACCAACATCACAGACAGACAGACAGACAGACCGACAGACAGACAGACAGACAGACAGACCGACAGACAGACAGACAGACAGACAGACAGACAGACAGACAGACAGACAGATGGATCATTTCTGACAGAGACAGAGATTTCGATTTCTCAGATTTTTTGCTGTTGCAGAGCAACGTGTCAAAATCAAGCAGGAGGTTCTAAAATGTCTGCTTCTTTTGGCCCTAAGATCAGCACTCCAAGTTGGAGATCCAGAGTGATCGTTGGGATTTATGGAAACATACATTTGGGTGTCATCCGCATATGAATGAAAATCTATTCCATACTGACGAATTATGTTTCCAAGCGGGAGCATATAAATAGAGAAGAGTAATGGGCCCAATACAGAACCCTGAGGAATGTCAAACTTTACCAGGTAGCAAGTCAAATTAGTATTATTTAATGAAAGTGAATCCTATTTGTTAGGAAGGATCTGAACCAAGAAAGTCCAAGACCACGAATGCCAATGTGGTTCTAAAGCCGATCAAGTAGGATATTATGATCCACAGTGACAAAGGCTGCACTTAGATTGAGGAGAATTAGAACCAAAACAGCACCAGAATCAGCGGTAAGAAGTAGGTCGTCAGAAACCTTTCACAATCAGACAAGGCAGGTTTCATTACGCCTCATGCAATCTGAGCAAATCACTGTAAGATGTAAAGTATACATCTATCTATTATGTATACTATAAGAATTATATGGTCAACATCAAGTTACAGTCACAATCAGAATACTGGCTCCAACAGTCTGAGCCTAATACACAAAGCCCAGAGAACTGCTCGCCTTTCACCATAGGAGGCCCAGAAAACATACATATGAGTAGAAGAACTACCTGAGCTTCAATAGAAAGGGTTTTAACACTTCACCCACCAAGGGCTCTCTCACACACGTGCACACAACCACAACATGCACACGCGCAGACACACACACACACACACACACACACACACACACACACACACACACACTCCCCCCACAGATACCTGACTGGAGGTGGGGGAATATCAATTGGTGACAAACTGTCTGAGGTCTTTTCTTTAGATCTGTCATTACTATAGAAATGCAAATTGTACTGTATGGTGGTTTGGTAACATGTCCGCAAACAGGAACACTCAGGACAGAAAACATCTGTTCACACACAGCAGGACACACCCTCATCAGATGAATAGTCATTTTATGACCTCCTGCTCAGTTTGTATTTAAGGCAGACTAACAGGTAATTCAGGGTGCATTCCCATTAAAGGGACGTTCACACGTAAGTTGTGTGATTTCTCATGCAGCTACATGAAAGACATTTTGGTGCACCCCGGTAAAGGGAGCTCCCGCATATGCTGTGCGTTCTGCGCGCAGCTATGTGTTAGACTTTTGGAGCACTCCGTTAGAGGAAGCTCCCGCGTCATAATGCTGCGTTAACTGCTCGTTGCTTCGTGACGTAGGCAAAGAGTACATTTGGATTCTGGTATACTTTGTGATGGGAATTCAACTGTTAATGACAAGTGATATCTGTTTAATTAGGAGACTTCCAAACATTCAAATGTTCAATAAATTGATGATTGTTAATCTTTGATTTACCTCGACTGAAACTGTTTATATTACACCAAAACCATATCGGATAGAATTTTATATCGGAGAACTTCTGGCACATTTTGTTCATTTTAAACACAAAATGGCTTCAATCAGATGCATTTTCATCTTGTTTGCATTAAGAGGCTTTTGTCTTTTCACAGTTTGAATTTAACCTCAGCGTTAAGTCAAACCTATGGCTGAATTGATCATGCTAAGTTGAAACCTCTGAGTTAGTAGTAAGAATATGAGGAATATGGTTTACTAAACATGTTTGTTCTCAAGGTAACGGGGACAAAGTCGTCGACAAGTTTATGGGAGTATTTCACTATTTGGTTCCTGGCACCCAAACTCTACCAGGACGCATTATAGAATTATTTATCCGGCCCGTTATCAATTCTTGAGAGATGTAAGTATTCTCAGTTTGAACGAATAACATATTCTGAAAGTAAATAAGAGCGTATATTCAATACTAAATGAATCCTGAATTCCCGCACTAATACAATGATCCGAAACTAAAACTTCTTATTCTGAGCAGACAATTGGCGATCTATTTACAGAATCAACCGATTAGAGACTAAATTATCACTAGCAACAAATATTTTATCTTATGGAGGCAGATAAACCAGATCATTAAACAACAATAATAATAATTTCACATTGCCGAAGTGGAGATTCGACCAGCCTTCCCCGCAACTCATTGGCTGCCGTCATTGGACCAAGGGCGGGACTTCCGGGTTTTACATCACCATAAACCATTCCTAGACTGTCTTTCTCTGGTCTATATTTAAAGTAGACATGGTCGAATGGAGAAAGCGGATAAAGTTGATCTTTCATTTGTATCTGTGCAACGGCAACTTTTGAATAAAAATACTTCATGTTGTTGATGTTTCCTCAATAAAATATAGTTGAAATTGTTCCCTTTTGTTGATAATTTGTTTATTGTATGCTGAGAAGTAAACAACAGGAAGTAAAATAAGCCTTCTTAATAAAGTCCTGCCGAGAGACACTTCAGAGACACTTTATCATAGAAGTATTCAGGTGTCTGATGGTCATTTCTCTTTATCTGAACTATTTTGAATGTTTTATTGGAAGCCTTCAAACTTTGAGTATGTAAATAGCTCTAGTTGTTTTGAAATGTTTAGTTGTCCTTGTGAAACTCTGAGATTCCAAATAAAATGTAAGAAAGTACAAAGTAATTTGTGTTGCTGCTTTGACAGCAGTACAACAATTCCATTCTGTATCCCAGGTTGAGTGAATTCTGAGGAAACAGGAAAAGCACTTTACATCAAATCTTGAATTTCTGTTTTGGAATGTTCCTTGAATCCTCTCGGTGGAAACAACTGGCAGGAAGACAAAAGGTTGAGTGACGCATTAATAACGCATTAATAACTTGCTCGTCATCTTGACTCATGACACGTCACAAGTTAAGTTTATCCAGAAATATCTCATGAACAAAAGGTAGGAAGAGCTGATTATAGAACTGATGTTCACACCTTAACAAAGACAAAAAGAAAACATTCACGCTATGTTTATTTACGTCTTTCCCTGGGTACTGATGTCATCTCACCTGCCCTGTAGTCTGTTATAAAAGCTGAGGTCTTCACAGCAGAAGACATGGATGAGCAGAGCCAAGGAGACGGATCACCTGGGAACAGATCACACCACTGAATTCAATCACTGCACTGAAAACTACCAAGGAGCAGAACCCAGCAAAGCCAGTAAGTCTGTTTATCATTCAGGAGAGAAGAATCACTTCTTATAGGGATTCTTTCTGATGTAACATCGCTGTTTCAATTCACTTACAGCAGTCAACCAAAGATGATGTTCAACATGACTGTGAAGATTTGTCTCCTTCTTCTGATTGTTGGTAAGCATCAAAATTGACATGAAATCTATATACATACACACATATATGTGTATATATATACCACATCATTCTGTCAACATCCTATGTTCCAACTGTTGAAGGATAAACTGTGAGACTGATTTATCATTCTAACACCAAAACAGCTTTTGGCAACACAGAAGGAGTAACCACAGCAACTACCACCACAGCTGCCCTGACAACCACAACCACCACAGCTGCCCCGACAACAACAACCACCACAGCTGCCCCGACAACCACTACCACCACAGCTGCCCCGACAACCACAACAGCTGCCATGGCAACAACAACCACCACAGCTGCCGCGACAACCACAACCACCACAGCTGCCCCGGCAACAACAACCACCACAGCTGCCCCAGCAACCACCACCACCACAGCTGCCCCGGCAACCACCACCACAGCTGCTCTGGCAACAACCACCACAGCTGCCCCAGCAACCACCACCACCACAGCTGCCCTGGCAACAACAACCACCACAGCTACCCTGGCAACCACGGCAGCTGCCCCGGCAACCACAACCACCACAGCTGCCCCGACAACCACCACAGCTGACCCGGCAACAACAACCACCGCATCTGCCCCGGCAACCACCACCACTACAGCTGCCCCAGCAACCACAACCACCACAGCTGCCCCAGCAACCATCACCACCACAGCTGCCCCGGCAACCACCACCACAGCTGCTCTGGCAACAACCACCACCACAGCTGCCCCGACAACCACAGCTGCCTCGGCAACAACGACCACCACAGCTGCCACGGCAACAACGACCACCACAGCTGCCCCAGCAACCACCACCACCACAGCTGCCCCAGCAACCACAACCACCACAGCTGCCCCGACAACCACAACCACCACAGCTGCCCTGACAACCACAACCACAACAGCTGCCATGGCAACAACAACCACCACAGCTGCCGCGACAACCACAACCACCACAGCTGCCCCGGCAACAACAACCACCACAGCTGCCCCAGCAACCACCACCACCACAGCTGCCCCGGCAACCACCACCACAGCTGCTCTGGCAACAACCACCACAGCTGCCCCAGCAACCACCACCACAACAGCTGCCCTGGCAACAGCAACCACCACAGCTACCCTGGCAACCACCACCACGGCAGCTGCCCCGGCAACCACAACCACCACAGCTGCCCCGACAACCACCACAGCTGACCCGGCAACAACAACCACCGCATCTGCCCCGGCAACCACCACCACTACAGCTGCCCCAGCAACCACAACCACCACAGCTGCCCCAGCAACCACCACCACCACAGCTGCCCCGGCAACCACCACCACAGCTGCTCTGGCAACAACCACCACCACAGCTGCCCCGACAACCACAGCTGCCTCGGCAACAACGACCACCACAGCTGCCACGGCAACAACGACCACCACAGCTGCCCCAGCAACCACCACCACCACTGCTGCCCCAGCAACCACAACCACCACAGCGGCCCCGACAACCACAACCACCACAGCTGCCCCGACAACCACAACCACCACAGCTGCCCCGGCAACCACCACCACAGCTGCTCTGGCAACAACCACCACAGCTGCCCTAGCAACCACCACCACCACAGCTGCCCTGGCAACAACAACCACCACAGCTACCCTGGCAACCACGGCAGCTGCCCCGGCAACCACAACCACCACAGCTGCCCCGACAACCACCACAGCTGACCCGGCAACAACAACCACCGCATCTGCCCCGGCAACCACCACCACTACAGCTGCCCCAGCAACCACAACCACCACAGCTGCCCCAGCAACCATCACCACCACAGCTGCCCCGGCAACCACCACCACAGCTGCTCTGGCAACAACCACCACCACAGCTGCCCCGACAACCACAGCTGCCTCGGCAACAACGACCACCACAGCTGCCACGGCAACAACGACCACCACAGCTGCCCCAGCAACCACCACCACCACAGCTGCCCCAGCAACCACAACCACCACAGCTGCCCCGACAACCACAACCACCACAGCTGCCCTGACAACCACAACCACAACAGCTGCCATGGCAACAACAACCACCACAGCTGCCGCGACAACCACAACCACCACAGCTGCCCCGGCAACAACAACCACCACAGCTGCCCCAGCAACCACCACCACCACAGCTGCCCCGGCAACCACCACCACAGCTGCTCTGGCAACAACCACCACAGCTGCCCCAGCAACCACCACCACCACAGCTGCCCTGGCAACAACAACCACCACAGCTACCCTGGCAACCACCACCACGGCAGCTGCCCCGGCAACCACAACCACCACAGCTGCCCCGACAACCACCACAGCTGACCCGGCAACAACAACCACCGCATCTGCCCCGGCAACCACCACCACTACAGCTGCCCCAGCAACCACAACCACCACAGCTGCCCCAGCAACCACCACCACCACAGCTGCCCCGGCAACCACCACCACAGCTGCTCTGGCAACAACCACCACCACAGCTGCCCCGACAACCACAGCTGCCTCGGCAACAACGACCACCACAGCTGCCACGGCAACAACGACCACCACAGCTGCCCCAGCAACCACCACCACCACAGCTGCCCCAGCAACCACAACCACCACAGCTGCCCCAGCAACCACCACCACCACAGCTGCCCCGGCAACCACCACCACAGCTGCTCTGGCAACAACCACCACCACAGCTGCCCCGACAACCACAGCTGCCTCGGCAACAACGACCACCACAGCTGCCACGGCAACAACGACCACCGCATCTGCCCCGGCAACCACCACCACTACAGCTGCCCCAGCAACCACAACCACCACAGCTGCCCCAGCAACCACCACCACCACAGCTGCCCCGGCAACCACCACCACAGCTGCTCTGGCAACAACCACCACCACAGCTGCCCCGACAACCACAGCTGCCTCGGCAACAACGACCACCACAGCTGCCACGGCAACAACGACCACCACAGCTGCCCCAGCAACCACCACCACCACAGCTGCCCCAGCAACCACAACCACCACAGCTGCCCCGACAACCACAACCACCACAGCTGCCCTGACAACCACAACCACAACAGCTGCCATGGCAACAACAACCACCACAGCTGCCGCGACAACCACAACCACCACAGCTGCCCCGGCAACAACAACCACCACAGCTGCCCCAGCAACCACCACCACCACAGCTGCCCCGGCAACCACCACCACAGCTGCTCTGGCAACAACCACCACAGCTGCCCCAGCAACCACCACCACCACAGCTGCCCTGGCAACAACAACCACCACAGCTACCCTGGCAACCACCACCACGGCAGCTGCCCCGGCAACCACAACCACCACAGCTGCCCCGACAACCACCACAGCTGACCCGGCAACAACAACCACCGCATCTGCCCCGGCAACCACCACCACTACAGCTGCCCCAGCAACCACAACCACCACAGCTGCCCCAGCAACCACCACCACCACAGCTGCCCCGGCAACCACCACCACAGCTGCTCTGGCAACAACCACCACCACAGCTGCCCCGACAACCACAGCTGCCTCGGCAACAACGACCACCACAGCTGCCACGGCAACAACGACCACCACAGCTGCCCCAGCAACCACCACCACCACAGCTGCCCCAGCAACCACAACCACCACAGCGGCCCCGACAACCACAACCACCACAGCTGCCCCGACAACCACAACCACCACAGCTGCCCCGGCAACAACAACCACCACAGCTGCCCCGGCAACCACCACCACCACAGCTGCCCCGGCAACCACCACCACCACAGCTGCCCTGGCAACAACAACCACCACAGCTGCCCTGGCAACAACAACCACCACAGCTGCTGCCTCCTCTGCAGTCAGTAACAAAGTGAGCTTCCTCTTGGTCATTGTAGCTGTGACAGCTCTTTATTGGAATTAAAGACTAAACTGAGCACTTCAGCACTTAAATGCTGTATTAGGACACTGAAAGATCACCAACCTTAATTTATTGTTTATTTTATTTATTTTCAATTATTTATTTCTGCAATTTACATGTGATTGCATTGACTGAGTTACCATGAAGAATTCTGCATTCCTTGACATTTACAAGTTCCCTTGAATAACAGAACTATATGAGCCACAGACAGAGGGGGGGGGGACAGCAGCAACTCCAAACCTAATCATCCTCAAACACAGACTGCATTTATGAAGTCTACCATGTGCACTTTGGCTCTGTTGCTTCTCAGCAGTGTGGATTTCACATTGCGGTCATTTTGGAAGCTGTGCATTGTGTTGTTGCTGTTCCATGACAGTGGATGGAATTTCTCTGGAGTCTCTCTACCAGAAACTGTGGTGATGGTTCTTAGCCTTTACATGCGTGTTCATCAAAAATTAATAAGAGAGTATTAAATATGAAATACCAAATACCATGTTGCAGGGCAAAGTTTGTGGAGAAGTTGTACAAAGAAAAATAAATGTAAATAAAGAATATTAATCACCTCGCATTGTGCTTTGATCTGTACCAACATCACAGACAGACAGACAGACAGACCGACCGACAGACAGACAGACAGACAGACAGACAGACAGACAGACAGACAGACAGACAGACAGATGGATCATTTCTGACAGAGACAGAGATTTCGATTTCTCAGATTTTTTGCTGTTGCAGAGCAACGTGTCAAAATCAAGCAGGAGGTTCTAAAATTTCTGCTTCTTTGGCCCTAAGATCAGCATTTCAGTTTTATTGACATAAAGAAGGAGAACATGTTTTGTCATCCAGCCTTTAACAGCCAGAAGACAGGACTCCAAGTTGGAGATCCAGAGTGATCGTTGGGATTTATGGAAACATACATTTGGGTGTCATCCGCATATGAATGAAAATCTATTCCATACTGACGAATTATGTTTCCAAGCGGGAGCATATAAATAGAGAAGAGTAATGGGCCCAATACAGAACCCTGAGGAATGTCAAACTTTACCAGGTAGCAAGTCAAATTAGTATTATTTAATGAAAGTGAATCCTATTTGTTAGGTAGGATCTGAACCAAGAAAGTCCAAGACCACGAATGCCAATGTGGTTCTAAAGCCGATCAAGTAGGATATTATGATCCACAGTGACAAAGGCTGCACTTAGATTGAGGAGAATTAGAACCAAAACAGCACCAGAATCAGCGGTAAGAAGTAGGTCGTCAGAAACCTTTCACAATCAGACAAGGCAGGTTTCATTACGCCTCATGCAATCTGAGCAAATCACTGTAAGATGTAAAGTATACATCTATCTATTATGTATACTATAAGAATTATATGGTCAACATCAAGTTACAGTCACAATCAGAATACTGGCTCCAACAGTCTGAGCCTAATACACAAAGCCCAGAGAACTGCTCGCCTTTCACCATAGGAGGCCCAGAAAACATACATATGAGTAGAAGAACTACCTGAGCTTCAATAGAAAGGGTTTTAACACTTCACCCACCAAGGGCTCTCTCACACACGTGCACACAACCACAACATGCACACGCGCAGACACACACACACACACACACACACACACACACACACACACACACTCCCCCCACAGATACCTGACTGGAGGTGGGGGAATATCAATTGGTGACAAACTGTCTGAGGTCTTTTCTTTAGATCTGTCATTGCTATAGAAATGCAAATTGTACTGTATGGTGGTTTGGTAACATGTCCGCAAACAGGAACACTCAGGACAGAAAACATCTGTTCACACACAGCAGGACACACCCTCATCAGATGAATAGTCATTTTATGACCTCCTGCTCAGTTTGTATTTAAGGCAGACTAACAGGTAATTCAGGGTGCATTCCCATTAAAGGGACGTTCACACGTAAGTTGTGTGATTTCTCATGCAGCTACATGAAAGACATTTTGGTGCACCCCGGTAAAGGGAGCTCCCGCATATGCTGTGCGTTCTGCGCGCAGCTATGTGTTAGACTTTTGGAGCACTCCGTTAGAGGAAGCTCCCGCGTCATAATGCTGCGTTAACTGCTCGTTGCTTCGTGACGTAGGCAAAGAGTACATTTGGATTCTGGTATACTTTGTGATGGGAATTCAACTGTTAATGACAAGTGATATCTGTTTAATTAGGAGACTTCCAAACATTCAAATGTTCAATAAATTGATGATTGTTAATCTTTGATTTACCTCGACTGAAACTGTTTATATTACACCAAAACCATATCGGATAGAATTTTATATCGGAGAACTTCTGGCACATTTTGTTCATTTTAAACACAAAATGGCTTCAATCAGATGCATTTTCATCTTGTTTGCATTAAGAGGCTTTTGTCTTTTCACAGTTTGAATTTAACCTCAGCGTTAAGTCAAACATATGGCTGAATTGATCATGCTAAGTTGAAACCTCTGAGTTAGTAGTAAGAATATGAGGAATATGGTTTACTAAACATGTTTGTTCTCAAGGTAACGGGGACAAAGTCGTCGACAAGTTTATGGGAGTATTTCACTATTTGGTTCCTGGCACCCAAACTCTACCAGGACGCATTATAGAATTATTTATCCGGACCGTTATCAATTCTTGAGAGATGTAAGTATTCTCAGTTTGAACGAATAACATATTCTGAAAGTAAATAAGAGCGTATATTCAATACTAAATGAATCCTGAATTCCCGCACTAATACAATGATCCGAAACTAAAACTTCTTATTCTGAGCAGACAATTGGCGATCTATTTACAGAATCAACCGATTAGAGACTAAATTATCACTAGCAACAAATATTTTATCTTATGGAGGCAGATAAACCAGATCATTAAACAACAATAATAATAATTTCACATTGCCGAAGTGGAGATTCGACCAGCCTTCCCCGCAACTCATTGGCTGCCGTCATTGGACCAAGGGCGGGACTTCCGGGTTTTACATCACCATAAACCATTCCTAGACTGTCTTTCTCTGGTCTATATTTAAAGTAGACATGGTCGAATGGAGAAAGCGGAAGTTGATCTTTCATTTGTATCTGCGCAACGGCAACTTTTGAATAAAAATACTTCATGTTGTTGATGTTTCCTCAATAAAATATAGTTGAAATTGTTCCCTTTTGTTGATAATTTGTTTATTGTATGCTGAGAAGTAAACAACAGGAAGTAAAATAAGCCTTCTTAATAAAGTCCTGCCGAGAGACACTTCAGAGACACTTTATCATATAAGTATTCAGGTGTCTGATGGTCATTTCTCTTTATCTGAACTATTTTGAATGTTTTATTGGAAGCCTTCAAACTTTGAGTATGTAAATAGCTGTAGTTGTTTTGAAATGTTTAGTTGTCCTTGTGAAACTCTGAGATTCCAAATAAAATGTAAGAAAGTACAAAGTAATTTGTGTTGCTGCTTTGACAGCAGTACAACAATTCCATTCTGTATCCCAGGTTGAGTGAATTCTGAGGAAACAGGAAAAGCACTTTACATCAAATCTTGAATTTCTGTTTTGGAATGTTCCTTGAATCCTCTCGGTGGAAACAACTGGCAGGAAGACAAAAGGTTGAGTCGCGCATCTGACGCATTAATAACTTGCTCGTCATCTTGACTCATGACACGTCACAAGCTAAGTTTATCCAGAAATATCTCATGAACAAAAGGTAGGAAGAGCTGATTATAGAACTGATGTTCACACCTTAACAAAGACAAAAAGAAAACATTCATGCTATGTTTATTTACGTCTTTCCCTGAGTACTGATGTCATCTCACCTGCCCTGTAGTCTGTTATAAAAGCTGAGGTCTTCACAGCAGAAGACATGGACGAGCAGAGCCAAGTAGACGGATCACCTAGGAATCACACCACTGAATTCAATCACTGCACTGAAAACTACCAAGGAGCAGAACCCAGCAAAGCCAGTAAGTCTGTTTATCATTCAGGAGAGAAGAATCACTTCTTATAGGGATTCTTTCTGATGTAACATCGCTGTTTCAATTCACTTACAGCAGTCAACCAAAGATGATGTTCAACATGACTGTGAAGATTTGTCTCCTTCTTCTGATTGTTGGTAAGCATCAAAATTGACATGAAATCTATATACATACACACATATATGTGTATATATATACCACATCATTCTGTCAACATCCTATGTTCCAACTGTTGAAGGATAAACTGTGAGACTGATTTATCATTCTAACACCAAAACAGCTTTTGGCAACACAGAAGGAGTAACCACAGCAACTACCACCACAGCTGCCCTGACAACCACAACCACCACAGCTGCCCCGACAACAACAACCACCACAGCTGCCCCGACAACCACTACCACCACAGCTGCCCCGACAACCACAACAGCTGCCATGGCAACAACAACCACCACAGCTGCCGCGACAACCACAACCACCACAGCTGCCCCGGCAACAACAACCACCACAGCTGCCCCAGCAACCACCACCACCACAGCTGCCCCGGCAACCACCACCACAGCTGCTCTGGCAACAACCACCACAGCTGCCCCAGCAACCACCACCACCACAGCTGCCCTGGCAACAACAACCACCACAGCTACCCTGGCAACCACGGCAGCTGCCCCGGCAACCACAACCACCACAGCTGCCCCGACAACCACCACAGCTGACCCGGCAACAACAACCACCGCATCTGCCCCGGCAACCACCACCACTACAGCTGCCCCAGCAACCACAACCACCACAGCTGCCCCAGCAACCATCACCACCACAGCTGCCCCGGCAACCACCACCACAGCTGCTCTGGCAACAACCACCACCACAGCTGCCCCGACAACCACAGCTGCCTCGGCAACAACGACCACCACAGCTGCCACGGCAACAACGACCACCACAGCTGCCCCAGCAACCACCACCACCACAGCTGCCCCAGCAACCACAACCACCACAGCTGCCCCGACAACCACAACCACCACAGCTGCCCTGACAACCACAACCACAACAGCTGCCATGGCAACAACAACCACCACAGCTGCCGCGACAACCACAACCACCACAGCTGCCCCGGCAACAACAACCACCACAGCTGCCCCAGCAACCACCACCACCACAGCTGCCCCGGCAACCACCACCACAGCTGCTCTGGCAACAACCACCACAGCTGCCCCAGCAACCACCACCACAACAGCTGCCCTGGCAACAGCAACCACCACAGCTACCCTGGCAACCACCACCACGGCAGCTGCCCCGGCAACCACAACCACCACAGCTGCCCCGACAACCACCACAGCTGACCCGGCAACAACAACCACCGCATCTGCCCCGGCAACCACCACCACTACAGCTGCCCCAGCAACCACAACCACCACAGCTGCCCCAGCAACCACCACCACCACAGCTGCCCCGGCAACCACCACCACAGCTGCTCTGGCAACAACCACCACCACAGCTGCCCCGACAACCACAGCTGCCTCGGCAACAACGACCACCACAGCTGCCACGGCAACAACGACCACCACAGCTGCCCCAGCAACCACCACCACCACTGCTGCCCCAGCAACCACAACCACCACAGCGGCCCCGACAACCACAACCACCACAGCTGCCCCGACAACCACAACCACCACAGCTGCCCCGGCAACCACCACCACAGCTGCTCTGGCAACAACCACCACAGCTGCCCTAGCAACCACCACCACCACAGCTGCCCTGGCAACAACAACCACCACAGCTACCCTGGCAACCACGGCAGCTGCCCCGGCAACCACAACCACCACAGCTGCCCCGACAACCACCACAGCTGACCCGGCAACAACAACCACCGCATCTGCCCCGGCAACCACCACCACTACAGCTGCCCCAGCAACCACAACCACCACAGCTGCCCCAGCAACCATCACCACCACAGCTGCCCCGGCAACCACCACCACAGCTGCTCTGGCAACAACCACCACCACAGCTGCCCCGACAACCACAGCTGCCTCGGCAACAACGACCACCACAGCTGCCACGGCAACAACGACCACCACAGCTGCCCCAGCAACCACCCCCACCACAGCTGCCCCAGCAACCACAACCACCACAGCTGCCCCGACAACCACAACCACCACAGCTGCCCTGACAACCACAACCACAACAGCTGCCATGGCAACAACAACCACCACAGCTGCCGCGACAACCACAACCACCACAGCTGCCCCGGCAACAACAACCACCACAGCTGCCCCAGCAACCACCACCACCACAGCTGCCCCGGCAACCACCACCACAGCTGCTCTGGCAACAACCACCACAGCTGCCCCAGCAACCACCACCACCACAGCTGCCCTGGCAACAACAACCACCACAGCTACCCTGGCAACCACCACCACGGCAGCTGCCCCGGCAACCACAACCACCACAGCTGCCCCGACAACCACCACAGCTGACCCGGCAACAACAACCACCGCATCTGCCCCGGCAACCACCACCACTACAGCTGCCCCAGCAACCACAACCACCACAGCTGCCCCAGCAACCACCACCACCACAGCTGCCCCGGCAACCACCACCACAGCTGCTCTGGCAACAACCACCACCACAGCTGCCCCGACAACCACAGCTGCCTCGGCAACAACGACCACCACAGCTGCCACGGCAACAACGACCACCACAGCTGCCCCAGCAACCACCACCACCACAGCTGCCCCAGCAACCACAACCACCACAGCTGCCCCAGCAACCACCACCACCACAGCTGCCCCGGCAACCACCACCACAGCTGCTCTGGCAACAACCACCACCACAGCTGCCCCGACAACCACAGCTGCCTCGGCAACAACGACCACCACAGCTGCCACGGCAACAACGACCACCACAGCTGCCCCAGCAACCACCACCACCACAGCTGCCCCAGCAACCACAACCACCACAGCGGCCCCGACAACCACAACCACCACAGCTGCCCCGACAACCACAACCACCACAGCTGCCCCGGCAACAACAACCACCACAGCTGCCCCGGCAACCACCACCACCACAGCTGCCCCGGCAACCACCACCACCACAGCTGCCCTGGCAACAACAACCACCACAGCTGCCCTGGCAACAACAACCACCACAGCTGCTGCCTCCTCTGCAGTCAGTAACAAAGTGAGCTTCCTCTTGGTCATTGTAGCTGTGACAGCTCTTTATTGGAATTAAAGACTAAACTGAGCACTTCAGCACTTAAATGCTGTATTAGGACACTGAAAGATCACCAACCTTAATTTATTGTTTATTTTATTTATTTTCAATTATTTATTTCTGCAATTTACATGTGATTGCATTGACTGAGTTACCATGAAGAATTCTGCATTCCTTGACATTTACAAGTTCCCTTGAATAACAGAACTATATGAGCCACAGACAGAGGGGGGGGGGGACAGCAGCAACTCCAAACCTAATCATCCTCAAACACAGACTGCATTTATGAAGTCTACCATGTGCACTTTGGCTCTGTTGCTTCTCAGCAGTGTGGATTTCACGTTGCGGTCATTTTGGAAGCTGTGCATTGTGTTGTTGCTGTTCCATGACAGTGGATGGAATTTCTCTGGAGTCTCTCTACCAGAAACTGTGGTGATGGTTCTTAGCCTTTACATGCGTGTTCATCAAAAATTAATAAGAGAGTATTAAATATGAAATACCAAATACCATGTTGCAGGGCAAAGTTTGTGGAGAAGTTGTACAAAGAAAAATAAATGTAAATAAAGAATATTAATCACCTCGCATTGTGCTTTGATCTGTACCAACATCACAGACAGACAGACAGACAGACCGACCGACAGACAGACAGACAGACAGACAGACAGACAGACAGACAGACAGACAGACAGATGGATCATTTCTGACAGAGACAGAGATTTCGATTTCTCAGATTTTTTGCTGTTGCAGAGCAACGTGTCAAAATCAAGCAGGAGGTTCTAAAATTTCTGCTTCTTTGGCCCTAAGATCAGCATTTCAGTTTTATTGACATAAAGAAGGAGAACATGTTTTGTCATCCAGCCTTTAACAGCCAGAAGACAGGACTCCAAGTTGGAGATCCAGAGTGATCGTTGGGATTTATGGAAACATACATTTGGGTGTCATCCGCATATGAATGAAAATCTATTCCATACTGACGAATTATGTTTCCAAGCGGGAGCATATAAATAGAGAAGAGTAATGGGCCCAATACAGAACCCTGAGGAATGTCAAACTTTACCAGGTAGCAAGTCAAATTAGTATTATTTAATGAAAGTGAATCCTATTTGTTAGGTAGGATCTGAACCAAGAAAGTCCAAGACCACGAATGCCAATGTGGTTCTAAAGCCGATCAAGTAGGATATTATGATCCACAGTGACAAAGGCTGCACTTAGATTGAGGAGAATTAGAACCAAAACAGCACCAGAATCAGCGGTAAGAAGTAGGTCGTCAGAAACCTTTCACAATCAGACAAGGCAGGTTTCATTACGCCTCATGCAATCTGAGCAAATCACTGTAAGATGTAAAGTATACATCTATCTATTATGTATACTATAAGAATTATATGGTCAACATCAAGTTACAGTCACAATCAGAATACTGGCTCCAACAGTCTGAGCCTAATACACAAAGCCCAGAGAACTGCTCGCCTTTCACCATAGGAGGCCCAGAAAACATACATATGAGTAGAAGAACTACCTGAGCTTCAATAGAAAGGGTTTTAACACTTCACCCACCAAGGGCTCTCTCACACACGTGCACACAACCACAACATGCACACGCGCAGACACACACACACACACACACACACACACACACACACACACACACACTCCCCCCACAGATACCTGACTGGAGGTGGGGGAATATCAATTGGTGACAAACTGTCTGAGGTCTTTTCTTTAGATCTGTCATTGCTATAGAAATGCAAATTGTACTGTATGGTGGTTTGGTAACATGTCCGCAAACAGGAACACTCAGGACAGAAAACATCTGTTCACACACAGCAGGACACACCCTCATCAGATGAATAGTCATTTTATGACCTCCTGCTCAGTTTGTATTTAAGGCAGACTAACAGGTAATTCAGGGTGCATTCCCATTAAAGGGACGTTCACACGTAAGTTGTGTGATTTCTCATGCAGCTACATGAAAGACATTTTGGTGCACCCCGGTAAAGGGAGCTCCCGCATATGCTGTGCGTTCTGCGCGCAGCTATGTGTTAGACTTTTGGAGCACTCCGTTAGAGGAAGCTCCCGCGTCATAATGCTGCGTTAACTGCTCGTTGCTTCGTGACGTAGGCAAAGAGTACATTTGGATTCTGGTATACTTTGTGATGGGAATTCAACTGTTAATGACAAGTGATATCTGTTTAATTAGGAGACTTCCAAACATTCAAATGTTCAATAAATTGATGATTGTTAATCTTTGATTTACCTCGACTGAAACTGTTTATATTACACCAAAACCATATCGGATAGAATTTTATATCGGAGAACTTCTGGCACATTTTGTTCATTTTAAACACAAAATGGCTTCAATCAGATGCATTTTCATCTTGTTTGCATTAAGAGGCTTTTGTCTTTTCACAGTTTGAATTTAACCTCAGCGTTAAGTCAAACATATGGCTGAATTGATCATGCTAAGTTGAAACCTCTGAGTTAGTAGTAAGAATATGAGGAATATGGTTTACTAAACATGTTTGTTCTCAAGGTAACGGGGACAAAGTCGTCGACAAGTTTATGGGAGTATTTCACTATTTGGTTCCTGGCACCCAAACTCTACCAGGACGCATTATAGAATTATTTATCCGGCCCGTTATCAATTCTTGAGAGATGTAAGTATTCTCAGTTCGAACGAATAACATATTCTGAAAGTAAATAAGAGCGTATATTCAATACTAAATGAATCCTGAATTCCCGCACTAATACAATGATCCGAAACTAAAACTTCTTATTCTGAGCAGACAATTGGCGATCTATTTACAGAATCAACCGATTAGAGACTAAATTATCACTAGCAACAAATATTTTATCTTATGGAGGCAGATAAACCAGATCATTAAACAACAATAATAATAATTTCACATTGCCGAAGTGGAGATTCGACCAGCCTTCCCCGCAACTCATTGGCTGCCGTCATTGGACCAAGGGCGGGACTTCCGGGTTTTACATCACCATAAACCATTCCTAGACTGTCTTTCTCTGGTCTATATTTAAAGTAGACATGGTCGAATGGAGAAAGCGGATAAAGTTGATCTTTCATTTGTATCTGTGCAACGGCAACTTTTGAATAAAAATACTTCATGTTGTTGATGTTTCCTCAATAAAATATAGTTGAAATTGTTCCCTTTTGTTGATAATTTGTTTATTGTATGCTGAGAAGTAAACAACAGGAAGTAAAATAAGCCTTCTTAATAAAGTCCTGCCGAGAGACACTTCAGAGACACTTTATCATATAAGTATTCAGGTGTCTGATGGTCATTTCTCTTTATCTGAACTATTTTGAATGTTTTATTGGAAGCCTTCAAACTTTGAGTATGTAAATAGCTGTAGTTGTTTTGAAATGTTTAGTTGTCCTTGTGAAACTCTGAGATTCCAAATAAAATGTAAGAAAGTACAAAGTAATTTGTGTTGCTGCTTTGACAGCAGTACAACAATTCCATTCTGTATCCCAGGTTGAGTGAATTCTGAGGAAACAGGAAAAGCACTTTACATCAAATCTTGAATTTCTGTTTTGGAATGTTCCTTGAATCCTCTCGGTGGAAACAACTGGCAGGAAGACAAAAGGTTGAGTCGCGCATCTGACGCATTAATAACTTGCTCGTCATCTTGACTCATGACACGTCACAAGCTAAGTTTATCCAGAAATATCTCATGAACAAAAGGTAGGAAGAGCTGATTATAGAACTGATGTTCACACCTTAACAAAGACAAAAAGAAAACATTCATGCTATGTTTATTTACGTCTTTCCCTGAGTACTGATGTCATCTCACCTGCCCTGTAGTCTGTTATAAAAGCTGAGGTCTTCACAGCAGAAGACATGGACGAGCAGAGCCAAGTAGACGGATCACCTAGGAATCACACCACTGAATTCAATCACTGCACTGAAAACTACCAAGGAGCAGAACCCAGCAAAGCCAGTAAGTCTGTTTATCATTCAGGAGAGAAGAATCACTTCTTATAGGGATTCTTTCTGATGTAACATCGCTGTTTCAATTCACTTACAGCAGTCAACCAAAGATGATGTTCAACATGACTGTGAAGATTTGTCTCCTTCTTCTGATTGTTGGTAAGCATCAAAATTGACATGAAATCTATATACATACACACATATATGTGTATATATATACCACATCATTCTGTCAACATCCTATGTTCCAACTGTTGAAGGATAAACTGTGAGACTGATTTATCATTCTAACACCAAAACAGCTTTTGGCAACACAGAAGGCGTAACCACAGCAACTACCACCACAGCTGCCCTGACAACCACAACCACCACAGCTGCCCCGACAACAACAACCACCACAGCTGCCCCGACAACCACTACCACCACAGCTGCCCCGACAACCACAACAGCTGCCATGGCAACAACAACCACCACAGCTGCCGCGACAACCACAACCACCACAGCTGCCCCGGCAACAACAACCACCACAGCTGCCCCAGCAACCACCACCACCACAGCTGCCCCGGCAACCACCACCACAGCTGCTCTGGCAACAACCACCACAGCTGCCCCAGCAACCACCACCACCACAGCTGCCCTGGCAACAACAACCACAACAGCTACCCTGGCAACCACGGCAGCTGCCCCGGCAACCACAACCACCACAGCTGCCCCGACAACCACCACAGCTGACCCGGCAACAACAACCACCGCATCTGCCCCGGCAACCACCACCACTACAGCTGCCCCAGCAACCACAACCACCACAGCTGCCCCAGCAACCACCACCACCACAGCTGCCCCGGCAACCACCACCACAGCTGCTCTGGCAACAACCACCACCACAGCTGCCCCGACAACCACAGCTGCCTCGGCAACAACGACCACCACAGCTGCCACGGCAACAACGACCACCACAGCTGCCCCAGCAACCACCACCACCACAGCTGCCCCAGCAACCACAACCACCACAGCTGCCCCGACAACCACAACCACCACAGCTGCCCTGACAACCACCACCACAACAGCTGCCATGGCAACAACAACCACCACAGCTGCCGCGACAACCACAACCACCACAGCTGCCCCGGCAACAACAACCACCACAGCTGCCCCAGCAACCACCACCACCACAGCTGCCCCGGCAACCACCACCACAGCTGCTCTGGCAACAACCACCACAGCTGCCCCAGCAACCACCACCACCACAGCTGCCCTGGCAACAACAACCACCACAGCTACCCTGGCAACCACCACCACGGCAGCTGCCCCGGCAACCACAACCACCACAGCTGCCCCGACAACCACCACAGCTGACCCGGCAACAACAACCACCGCATCTGCCCCGGCAACCACCACCACTACAGCTGCCCCAGCAACCACAACCACCACAGCTGCCCCAGCAACCACCACCACCACAGCTGCCCCGGCAACCACAACCACAGCTGCTCTGGCAACAACCACCACCACAGCTGCCCCGACAACCACAGCTGCCTCGGCAACAACGACCACCACAGCTGCCACGGCAACAACGACCACCACAGCTGCCCCAGCAACCACCACCACCACAGCTGCCCCAGCAACCACAACCACCACAGCTGCCCCGACAACCACAACCACCACAGCTGCCCCGACAACCACAACCACCACAGCTGCCCCGGCAACAACAACCACCACAGCTGCCCCGGCAACCACCACCACCACAGCTGCCCCGGCAACCACCACCACCACAGCTGCCCTGGCAACAACAACCACCACAGCTGCCCTGGCAACAACAACCACCACAGCTGCTGCCTCCTCTGCAGTCAGTAACAAAGTGAGCTTCCTCTTGGTCATTGTAGCTGTGACAGCTCTTTATTGGAATTAAAGACTAAACTGAGCACTTCAGCACTTAAATGCTGTATTAGGACACTGAAAGATCACCAACCTTAATTTATTGTTTATTTTATTTATTTTCAATTATTTATTTCTGCAATTTACATGTGATTGCATTGACTGAGTTACCATGAAGAATTCTGCATTCCTTGACATTTACAAGTTCCCTTGAATAACAGAACTATATGAGCCACAGACAGAGGGGGGGGGGACAGCAGCAACTCCAAACCTAATCATCCTCAAACACAGACTGCATTTATGAAGTCTACCATGTGCACTTTGGCTCTGTTGCTTCTCAGCAGTGTGGATTTCACATTGCGGTCATTTTGGAAGCTGTGCATTGTGTTGTTGCTGTTCCATGACAGTGGATGGAATTTCTCTGGAGTCTCTCTACCAGAAACTGTGGTGATGGTTCTTAGCCTTTACATGCGTGTTCATCAAAAATTAATAAGAGAGTATTAAATATGAAATACCAAATACCATGTTGCAGGGCAAAGTTTGTGGAGAAGTTGTACAAAGAAAAATAAATGTAAATAAAGAATATTAATCACCTCGCATTGTGCTTTGATCTGTACCAACATCACAGACAGACAGACAGACAGACCGACCGACAGACAGACAGACAGACAGACAGACAGACAGACAGACAGACAGATGGATCATTTCTGACAGAGACAGAGATTTAGATTTCTCAGATTTTTTGCTGTTGCAGAGCAACGTGTCAAAATCAAGCAGGAGGTTCTAAAATTTCTGCTTCTTTGGCCCTAAGATCAGCATTTCAGTTTTATTGACATAAAGAAGGAGAACATGTTTTGTCATCCAGCCTTTAACAGCCAGAAGACAGGACTCCAAGTTGGAGATCCAGAGTGATCGTTGGGATTTATGGAAACATACATTTGGGTGTCATCCGCATATAAATGAAAATCTGTTCCATACTGACGAATTATGTTTCCAAGCGGGAGCATATAAATAGAGAAGAGTAATGGGCCCAATACAGAACCCTGAGGAATGTCAAACTTTACCAGGTAGCAAGTCAAATTAGTATTATTTAATGAAAGTGAATCCTATTTGTTAGGTAGGATCTGAACCAAGAAAGTCCAAGACCACGAATGCCAATGTGGTTCTAAAGCCGATCAAGTAGGATATTATGATCCACAGTGACAAAGGCTGCACTTAGATTGAGGAGAATTAGAACCAAAACAGCACCAGAATCAGCGGTAAGAAGTAGGTCGTCAGAAACCTTTCACAATCAGACAAGGCAGGTTTCATTACGCCTCATGCAATCTGAGCAAATCACTGTAAGATGTAAAGTATACATCTATCTATTATGTATACTATAAGAATTATATGGTCAACATCAAGTTACAGTCACAATCAGAATACTGGCTCCAACAGTCTGAGCCTAATACACAAGGCCCAGAAAACATACATATGAGTAGAAGAACTACCTGAGCTTCAATAGAAAGGGTTTTAACACTTCACCCACCAAGGGCTCTCTCACACACGTGCACACAACCACAACATGCACACGCGCAGACACACACACACACACACACACACACACACACACACACACTCCCCCCACAGATACCTGACTGGAGGTGGGGGAATATCAATTGGTGACAAACTGTCTGAGGTCTTTTCTTTAGATCTGTCATTACTATAGAAATGCAAATTGTACTGTATGGTGGTTTGGTAACATGTCCGCAAACAGGAACACTCAGGACAGAAAACATCTGTTCACACACAGCAGGACACACCCTCATCAGATGAATAGTCATTTTATGACCTCCTGCTCAGTTTGTATTTAAGGCAGACTAACAGGTAATTCAGGGTGCATTCCCATTAAAGGGACGTTCACACGTAAGTTGTGTGATTTCTCATGCAGCTACATGAAAGACATTTTGGTGCACCCCGGTAAAGGGAGCTCCCGCATATGCTGTGCGTTCTGCGCGCAGCTATGTGTTAGACTTTTGGAGCACTCCGTTAGAGGAAGCTCCCGCGTCATAATGCTGCGTTAACTGCTCGTTGCTTCGTGACGTAGGCAAAGAGTACATTTGGATTCTGGTATACTTTGTGATGGGAATTCAACTGTTAATGACAAGTGATATCTGTTTAATTAGGAGACTTCCAAACATTCAAATGTTCAATAAATTGATGATTGTTAATCTTTGATTTACCTCGACTGAAACTGTTTATATTACACCAAAACCATATCGGATAGAATTTTATATCGGAGAACTTCTGGCACATTTTGTTCATTTTAAACACAAAATGGCTTCAATCAGATGCATTTTCATCTTGTTTGCATTAAGAGGCTTTTGTCTTTTCACAGTTTGAATTTAACCTCAGCGTTAAGTCAAACCTATGGCTGAATTGATCATGCTAAGTTGAAACCTCTGAGTTAGTAGTAAGAATATGAGGAATATGGTTTACTAAACATGTTTGTTCTCAAGGTAACGGGGACAAAGTCGTCGACAAGTTTATGGGAGTATTTCACTATTTGGTTCCTGGCACCCAAACTCTACCAGGACGCATTATAGAATTATTTATCCGGCCCGTTATCAATTCTTGAGAGATGTAAGTATTCTCAGTTTGAACGAATAACATATTCTGAAAGTAAATAAGAGCGTATATTCAATACTAAATGAATCCTGAATTCCCGCACTAATACAATGATCCGAAACTAAAACTTCTTATTCTGAGCAGACAATTGGCGATCTATTTACAGAATCAACCGATTAGAGACTAAATTATCACTAGCAACAAATATTTTATCTTATGGAGGCAGATAAACCAGATCATTAAACAACAATAATAATAATTTCACATTGCCGAAGTGGAGATTCGACCAGCCTTCCCCGCAACTCATTGGCTGCCGTCATTGGACCAAGGGCGGGACTTCCGGGTTTTACATCACCATAAACCATTCCTAGACTGTCTTTCTCTGGTCTATATTTAAAGTAGACATGGTCGAATGGAGAAAGCGGATAAAGTTGATCTTTCATTTGTATCTGTGCAACGGCAACTTTTGAATAAAAATACTTCATGTTGTTGATGTTTCCTCAATAAAATATAGTTGAAATTGTTCCCTTTTGTTGATAATTTGTTTATTGTATGCTGAGAAGTAAACAACAGGAAGTAAAATAAGCCTTCTTAATAAAGTCCTGCCGAGAGACACTTCAGAGACACTTTATCATAGAAGTATTCAGGTGTCTGATGGTCATTTCTCTTTATCTGAACTATTTTGAATGTTTTATTGGAAGCCTTCAAACTTTGAGTATGTAAATAGCTCTAGTTGTTTTGAAATGTTTAGTTGTCCTTGTGAAACTCTGAGATTCCAAATAAAATGTAAGAAAGTACAAAGTAATTTGTGTTGCTGCTTTGACAGCAGTACAACAATTCCATTCTGTATCCCAGGTTGAGTGAATTCTGAGGAAACAGGAAAAGCACTTTACATCAAATCTTGAATTTCTGTTTTGGAATGTTCCTTGAATCCTCTCGGTGGAAACAACTGGCAGGAAGACAAAAGGTTGAGTGACGCATTAATAACGCATTAATAACTTGCTCGTCATCTTGACTCATGACACGTCACAAGTTAAGTTTATCCAGAAATATCTCATGAACAAAAGGTAGGAAGAGCTGATTATAGAACTGATGTTCACACCTTAACAAAGACAAAAAGAAAACATTCACGCTATGTTTATTTACGTCTTTCCCTGAGTACTGATGTCATCTCACCTGCCCTGTAGTCTGTTATAAAAGCTGAGGTCTTCACAGCAGAAGACATGGACGAGCAGAGCCAAGGAGACGGATCACCAGGGAACAGATCACACCACTGAATTCAATCACTGCACTGAAAACAACCAAGGAGCAGAACCCAGCAAAGCCAGTAAGTCTGTTTATCATTCAGGAGAGAAGAATCACTTCTTATAGGGATTCTTTCTGATGTAACATCGCTGTTTCAATTCACTTACAGCAGTCAACCAAAGATGATGTTCAACATGACTGTGAAGATTTGTCTCCTTCTTCTGATTGTTGGTAAGCATCAAAATTGACATGAAATCTATATACATACACACATATATGTGTATATATATACCACATCATTCTGTCAACATCCTATGTTCCAACTGTTGAAGGATAAACTGTGAGACTGATTTATCATTCTAACACCAAAACAGCTTTTGGCAACACAGAAGGAGTAACCACAGCAACTACCACCACAGCTGCCCTGACAACCACAACCACCACAGCTGCCCCGACAACAACAACCACCACAGCTGCCCCGACAACCACTACCACCACAGCTGCCCCAACAACCACAACAGCTGCCATGGCAACAACAACCACCACAGCTGCCGCGACAACCACAACCACCACAGCTGCCCCGGCAACAACAACCACCACAGCTGCCCCAGCAACCACCACCACCACAGCTGCCCCGACAACCACAACCACCACAGCTGCCCCGACAACCACAACCACCACAGCTGCCCCGGCAACAACAACCACCACAGCTGCCCCGGCAACCACCACCACCACAGCTGCCCCGGCAACCACCACCACCACAGCTGCCCTGGCAACAACAACCACCACAGCTGCCCTGGCAACAACAACCACCACAGCTGCTGTCTCCTCTGCAGTCAGTAACAAAGTGAGCTTCCTCTTGGTCATTGTAGCTGTGACAGCTCTTTATTGGAATTAAAGACTAAACTGAGCACTTCAGCACTTAAATGCTGTATTAGGACACTGAAAGATCACCAACCTTAATTTATTGTTTATTTTATTTATTTTCAATTATTTATTTCTGCAATTTACATGTGATTGCATTGACTGAGTTACCATGAAGAATTCTGCATTCCTTGACATTTACAAGTTCCCTTGAATAACAGAACTATATGAGCCACAGACAGAGGGGGGGGAGGGACAGCAGCAACTCCAAACCTAATCATCCTCAAACACAGACTGCATTTATGAAGTCTACCATGTGCACTTTGGCTCTGTTGCTTCTCAGCAGTGTGGATTTCACATTGCGGTCATTTTGGAAGCTGTGCATTGTGTTGTTGCTGTTCCATGACAGTGGATGGAATTTCTCTGGAGTCTCTCTACCAGAAACTGTGGTGATGGTTCTTAGCCTTTACATGCGTGTTCATCAAAAATTAATAAGAGAGTATTAAATATGAAATACCAAATACCATGTTGCAGGGCAAAGTTTGTGGAGAAGTTGTACAAAGAAAAATAAATGTAAATAAAGAATATTAATCACCTCGCATTGTGCTTTGATCTGTACCAACATCACAGACAGACAGACAGACAGACAGACAGATCAAAAGAACATGACTCTGCCAGCCTATAAGCAATGAGAACAAAGTCTACACCTTCTGTATTGATGCCAGCAGTTAAATGTATCCAGTCATAACAGCCACTCCTTGACAGAGTTTTAATATAAACTTCTGCAACAACAGCAGCCAGCCCGCCGTCATGCTCTCCTGTGGAATGACAGAGCAGCCGCTCCGCCCGAGCCACCTCACACACCTCTCACACACCTCACACACCTTACACACCTCACACACGCCTCACACACCTGTCGAGCGGCCCCTCCCTTGGGCCCACCTGAAGAACCTGATGCACCTCAAGCATTTACACATCTTCATCCATTATCATCGTCACTATTATTATTACTATTATCATTATTATCTAAGAATCATCTTCAAGGTCCCCCCGTTGATTTTATAGAATTTGGAATCTAATCAAATCAAATAAAAAGGTGAAAGATGAATTTCCTTGAATGTATTATGTCCAGACATTGGACCGAAATGTAAACATGTGATGTAATGCGAACAACCACAGCACCATCTGCTGCAGAAACGCGGCACATGCATGGCTGTTGTCGTGGCAAATTCTA